>NC_132898.1:32848924-32993924 GCF_030463535.1 Salminus brasiliensis
TAGTGGTGGGGGCACCAGCGTCTATGACTGACTGTTATTGCATTATCAACAACTTATAGAGAAAATAACACCAGCTAAATGTGCACATAGTAATCAAACACACCAGCTAAATGTGCACATAGTAATCGTTATTGAGATATAAGAGCTGCAAGGACAGATACGGACAAAAGTATTGGGACACCTGCATATTCAGTCTTTCTTTTGTAATCAAGGCTATTAAATCCTGCTTTTGTTGAGTAACTGTCTCTACTATCCAGAGAAGAAGCCTTTCTACTAGATATTACCACGAGAATTGCTGTGAGGATTTGATTGCATTCAGCCATGTGTTGGATGATCACCACTCCACCTCATCCCCAACTCCGCAACTCATCCCATCCATCATTTCAGAGAACACAGTTCCTCCACTGCTCCACAGCTCAATGCTGGGGGGCTTTATACCCCTCTAGCCCACGCCTGGCATTAGGCAGCATGGTGCTGATAGGTTTATTAATGTTGATCTGCTCCAGAGAGTCCTATTCTATTGGCAATACTTCTTCTCTACAGGGACTAGACAAGCTGTGTCAGCTCTGGGTGCAATGTAAAGTAGTTGACTGCATTCGTTAGAAGGGGCTACTGGATTCTTCAACCATGTTGAAGCGGACCCTAGTAAAGTCCAAGTATTCTCCCCAAGTGTAACTCCATACAAAATCAACTGGAAGTACTTTGTGTGCTTATGCTCTGCTTTGGCTGCCAATGATAATACAACATGCTATTACTTCATCCAAACAGAGCCGATGTCAAAGAAAAGTAAGATATTCCTCTGCTTCCACAACAAACACACTCACACACACTCACACACACACTCACTTGTGAAGGACTGTTCCTATAAAAACACATGTAGGCGGTCTGGAAAACAATATATCAGGTATACGAAGCTCTGGAGTATTAAGTGGACGCTGCAGCTATTTGTTCTGGCTGGCTGCTAACACCCTCCGTTGCCTTGACGAGGTCTCTTAAAGCTACCCTGCAGGACCCGTACTCTTGAGCAACCGCTGTGTCTCAATGGGCGGCATGTGTGGTGGAAGCATACCAGACAGACGAAAAGAAAGATTAAAAACTAGCAATGGAGGCTCCTTTCATGCCCAGAAGGACGTCAACAAATCCCTCAACACAAGAGATGGTACAGGCCGGAGTTGGGGGTCAGGGCTATGAATGCATTCTGAAGCAAATGGGGAAGAAAAAAAACCTAGATTCCAGCTGGAACCAGTCCACCTCCTCGGAAGGAAGCGCCACACGTTCCTGTGCAGTTCGACGAAAACCGAGACATGTCGCAGCAGCGCACCAAACTGGCTTCTAATACCCCCATCATTCCTCTATTAATGCACCACCGGTTCTTTTAATCTGAAAATAACTGCCAGTGCTACATGTGATGGAAACAGAGCCTCGATCAACGTGCATTAGGGCCGATGTTGGATGAAGGAATGAAGGTTTTCAGAGAAACACGACGCACAGAATCTAATCAGTGGGAAGCAAACAAGTGTTACACAATCTGTCAGTCTGCTGAACAAACCAGATTTTAAACATCAACATCACAGTGGTTTTTATTGTCGTGCTCCCTAAGGTTCCTGTTAAGTGGCTAGTTGAGGGCCTGCCAGGGCACTTGAAGCTGGATTGAGCAATATAACATTTATAGTTCACGGTTGAAACATCGCCTTCCTTCTCACAGTTCCAGTTCAGTTCCAGGTGAGGTTTTGTGGAACTAGGCAGAGCTGACAGGGTTTTTAGGTCATTATCTACCTGACAGGGGCAGTGGAGGCTCAGCGGTTAGAGCTCCAGGCTAGTGATGACAGGGTTGTGGGTTTGATACCCACTGTTGGGCCCTTGAGCAAGGCCCTTCACCCTCTCTGCTCCCTGGGCGCTGGAGTTGGCTGCCCACCGTTCTGTGTGTGTGCTCACCTACTCTCATTGGCCAATTTATCAGAAACCTACAACCTACAATGTGAACCCCCCTCGCACTGACCATTCAAGGCATGGACTCCACAAGACCTCAGAAGGTGCCCCGTGGTGTCTAGAACACAGAGACTAACGCTAGCAGCCGATCCATCAGTTAGGTCCCGCCAGGTTGTGAAGTGGGGCCTCCACTGTGGCAACTTTTGACTTTTGGTAGGTACTGACCACTGCATACCAGGAACAGCCCACAAGACCTGCCTGTGCCTGATGTTTTGGAGATGCTCTGTTCTGACCAACTGCAGACCAGATACATTGTGGTTAGGGGCTCAATCCCAGCATTCCCAGCACTGACATCAACAGTGGTGGTGGTACTGTAGACACCTGAGCTACAGTACCCCCCCCCAAACAACCCACCCCCCACAAAGTTAGCGCTCCCCAACTTTTCATTTGAACAAAAGTCAAACTAAATTAAATTCCAGCGTAAATAAAAGAGAGCAGGACTTTATGAAAATGAAGATTATCATATGATCACCCACTCTTTAAACAAAGCTTAGGGCACCCCCCCCCCCAGGTCATTTTTTCAACTCCTAATGGCCACCTGGATTTCTCTACTGTTGCCTAATGCCTTTATCTCCCAGTGAATGAACATAGAGAACCTAATCAAACACACACTTGCAAGGCCCTGTAGTTCCTTGATTGCTTTCCTGGACCTTTTGGTGACCTCCTAGATGACTTGCCACCACAGCACACTTGGGGATATTTTGACAGGCCAGCCACGACTTGCAGATAATAGTTCTCACTGTGGTTTCTTTGGTTGAAGTTCCAAACCCATATAAATGCTTTATAACCCATTACAGACTGATTTAGCTCAGTAGGTTTGATCATCGGTCATGGCCTCGTGTGCTTGTTATGAACTTTGTGGTGACTTTGTGAAACTCTGATGAGGTTTACATTTAACAGGACTGGCTGAATCAGCTGAATGCTATTCTTTAATTATTTGCTTGAGTAACTACGAGTACAATTACTTTTTACAGGACTAATCTGCATGTTGGATAACCTTGCACCTTTAATTAGTAAATGATTAATTGTGTATTTGATCTTTTGTCTTAGTCTTAATCTAATATTACATTTTGATTCGAGATTAAAAGCAAGGAAAACATGGTCGACCACCCTAATAATACCTGCTACATTATGCTCCAATGGTGGTCCCTTTCCTGGGTAAAGTGGGCTGACAAACTGTGCACCAAACGACTGGCTAGAGTCAGTAACTGTAAACTTTTCATAACATTAAATCCACTAAAGTGAAATGAATCACACTGAGGATCTGTTCCAGTGGCTCCTGTACGGGATCTACATATCAGGCAGTAAGTGAACCATCAGTTCTTGAAGGTGATGTGTTGGAAGCAGGAAAAGCAAGCATGATTGGGCATGTGCACATTTCTGAAGCACTTTGACAAGAACCAAACTGGGTCAGAACATCTCCAAAACATCAGGCAGGTCTATGTGGGGTGTTCTCTCCCGGTATGCAGTGGTCAGTCCCTACCAAAAGTGCTCCAAGGAAGGACAACCAGTGAACCAGCGATAGGATTATAGGCGCCCAAGGCTCTCACTGGTGCTCATGGAGGGTCCGCCCAACTCACAACTTACAGGACTTAAAGGATCTGCTGCCCTTTACCCTCTCTGCTCCCTGGGCGCTGGAGTTGGCTGCCCACTGCTGTGTGTGTGTGTGTGTGTGTGTGTGTGTGTGTGTTCACTACCAGATGGGTTAAATGCGGAGGACACATACCACATACCACAGGACACCGTCTTGTAGTGGTCTTGCTTTGACAGGTCTGAGCTATAATGTGATGTGGTCTACTGTCCACATAATATCTGGCCAGTGACAGTGGTGAAGTTTCTGATAAATGTCCAGTGAGCCTGGGTATAATGTATACCTACACCTATCGTTTTAAGACGAGAACATGGCCTAAGACGACTCTTTTCTTGTGTGGAAAAGTAGCAGCTGCCCGCATCCATATGCGCTCTGGAAAGGGGAAAATGAAGTATATCCAAGCTGGTAATATATGAACCAATAAAACACCACCATTGCTGGTGCATTTCAGATGAGTGATGATGATGATGACGTTTTATTTTTTCCATTACAGAATCTAAACCGGAACATGTGCGAAGCCCAAAGCCGGTCCTGCGCAGATAGGGCTGCGTAATTGTGCTGCAGTCAGATTTATGCGCACACATCTATCATGACTAGGTTAAGAGAGGCAAAGGCTCAGCCCGGCTTTTAGTTAAAGGGCTCTGGCTCTACGCCCACGGATAGGATAATTATTTCGCACAATTTCCTTCAAGAGCTAACAGGAACCATACACCCCCTCCAGAACACACGGTGAAGAAAGCGCTGAGTGCACGTGGAAAGTCAAATTTGAATCATTACAGAGAACAAAGAAAGTGGGTTTATAGAATAACGAGAGAGAAAGAATGGACTGGAGGCAACGGCAATCACGAACACGCCCCACTGTGCCAAAGATTAAAAGGAAATCCATCTCGGAAATCAGTCGAGGCCATCAATCTCTACATAGCTCTGGCATGCAGGAAAGAATCAGAAAAAAATCTGTTGCATAAACTTGCAGGATCTTTTGTCGTACCAGATAACGGCAAAACAAAGCAAGACTGATTTGTTTCCCAACTACGTGTAAAATTCAATTGAAATAATTCAGGAAATTCGCTCTAATTCAGGTTTGCTTACGTCCTGACTTCTGGAGCCAGAATAATCTACAACAAGCCTACTGTGCTCAGGAGGCTCCCGCCATTCACAGCTATACAATTACAAGATTATGGCCGTGAGGCAAACACCAGCCTCAGCATTGTGCTAATTAATTAGCTTGGTCATGGGGTAAACACCAAACCAATGTTGGCAAAACAGGAGCTGGAGCTGGAGCATGACATCTGTAGATGCTAAACAAGTGTTAATGCTCTCTTAAGCACTTCTTTGATGAGGGCACTCTGAATCAGACAAAACAAGGCCATGTGTGTGTGTGTGACTATGGTTTGCTTTGAGGTTGGTGGCACAAGAAGCCCTTTATTGTGGATCTGAGGCCGGTTAAGATGTTTCTTTAACGATGAATGCTTGGAATTAGGCGAGGAACATCCTTCTAGATCAGGTCAACAAAGTGACACGGCAACCCAAATCTTTGAGTTAGCTCCTCTGGGCTGCTGCTGGCAGAAGAATATTTTCTCGCACTACTGAACTTTACTGCAGTAGTGTAAAATACATGGACCAGAGTATTACCGCAGGAATGCCATTGAGGAATGCCAACACTCGTTTGAGAATTAGGTGAAGCTTTAATACCTTTTGGGCATTTTATCAAAATCACTAACCAATTTTCTATAATTTGATATCAGCCTTCCTCGTGTTATTACAGAGGAACCTGAGACCACTCTTTGCCTTAATTTGCTTTAAGGGGTTTTAAATATATACAGATATACTGGTAGGTTTTCAAGTATGAACAGCTTGTTTGAGGCCCTGCCAAAGCATTGCTATTAAGTTCAAGTCAGGACTTTGACTCTAAAACAGCGTTTCCCAACCCCGGTCCTGGAGGCACACTACCCTGCATATTTTAGTGGACTCCCTGCAGCTCTGAAAGGGCTGGTTAATGAGCTGATGCGTTGCATCAGGTGTGCTGGGTGCTGGGAAAGCACTAAAGTGTGCAGGGCAGGGTATGTCCAGGACCAGGATTGAGAAACACTGACCTTAAACCCTATAAATATTGTCTGTTTTGGACCACTGTCATGCTGCATAACCCAATCCCCTGTGTATTTGCTGTTGTAAGTGTCTTGGGGTTTCTGAAAAGCATTTTATATGATGGTGATGATGATGGTGATGACTATTACTATTAGTCTGTTGATATACGAAACTACATATTTACGTACTACATTGGTTGTCCAGTTACAGAGGCAGCAAAACATCAGACTAGGTTGCACACTACCACCATGTCTGAATGATGGTTAGATGTCCCTGCTGTGAAACACAGTTTTAGTTTTAAGATTGACACTTTGGACTAGTTTGTCTGTAAACCAACAGATGTAGGGATTGTATTTTGTAAAAATGAAACTGTTGGTGTTTCTATTGGTTGGCAGTATTTTCCGATGAGCTAATGGATGAATTCTAACCTTTTTAATGAATTCTAACAGTTAAAAAGACAATGAGGCAGCTTTCTGGACGATTCACCACTGCACATTTGGGGACATTTTGGCAGGACAGCCAGTCTTAAGAAGACTCACCAATGTTCATGAGGTTCTCAATGGGTGGATAATGATTCTCACTGGGGTTCAGTGATGTTCTACACCCTAGAAATGTTTTTCTATAACCAATTTAACACCCATTTTTTTCAGCGCTGTGTAAAAAGTACGTCACTTTGATACTTTAATATAGATATAGATTAAATGGAACCAGAAGTGGTTTTATAATTTATCTACCAGAGATATATGAAAAAGATCTACCTAATATTATTTTTTTACTCCAATCTAAGACACACAGAGTGCATTAATAATTTCATGACATGTTTTGCATGTGGTGCATTTTCCTGATATTTTACTTATTGCAATATATAATATATATATATATATATATATATATATATATATACCTTTTTCAGTTTTTCCCAATATCGTACAGCCCTATATGGAATCATTTAAATAACCCTTTAACCTTTTAACCCTTTTTATTTTACTACGTTCCTTTCAAGCGCAGTCATCTAAACCCTTTGCTGTAAAACTGGATGTTGCATGAGCTACCAAGACTTTGTGATGCCAAAGACAGTAAAAGAGTTGCAGTAGGTTCGATTAACCTTCCAGAACAGTGGGAAGACGTTGGTGAATAGCTGAATTTAGCGACTGATCTCATCTCTGAACTATTCCAAACCTCCCTTTCCAGGATTAGAGAGGTGAGGCTGCTTGGTCCTGATCTTCAGAGCTCTTGATGAGCACTCACAGCGTTTGTCCCAGGCAGCTACTTCTTTTCAGCTCCAAATACGTGCTTTCGTGATGAATGATTCCAATCCGGCGCAGGCACACGCATGCACAGAGGAGAGGAGTGTTAACAAAGCATTCCTGAGAACAATAACTCTGTCCGACGGGCACTGAACTCCCTGTTCTCCGCTCCTCTCGCACGCCTTGCCTCTCATGAGAGAAAAAGAGAGGCAAACCGGGTGGCATGTTGCCAGCTTACAGCAATAGCACGGTCTCGTGCCAACACTGGAGCACAGAAGAGCTCCAAATCAACACTTGACAAATGCCTTCACCCAAGGAAGTTCTTCTTCCTACACAGCAAGGCATTCATTAAGAGCTGAGCTAGTCTTTCATCAAGCCCTGTCTAACATGTCACGTCGCTCTTATGTGGGCGTGAAGGGACTGACGACCTGTGTGACTGTCAATATCTGCACCGCTGATGTCACCATAGGGCAAGCAGGTGTAGACAGGCTCTGAAGCCTTCAGCTTCAAGGGCCTCTAAAAGGGAGACCTCCATACAAGCATTGCTAAATGGTTCTAGACTTGGACATATGGTTCTAGGAAAAGCCTTGATTTGGTTCTACACTTCAAAGGTTCTACACACTCAACCATCTTTTCTACAAAAAATACTAATATAAAATTCTTAAAGAAACTTTAGGAAAGGATGCTCCTTGTTTTTGGCAGTTTTATACACCGCATGGACAAAAGTATTAGGACACCTGTTCATTCAATGTTTCTCCTAAAATTTATCATATATATTTTTAAAAGGTTTAATAAATAAATAAATAAATCATAAATATATATATACATTATATATAATGTATATTGTTTTTATTTATTTATTTATTTATTTATTTATTTTATTTTTTTTTTTTTTACTAAGGAAAGTGTTTTTCTGCTTTTGTTGGAGTAACTACATCTACTATCCGGGGAAGACTTTCTACTAGACTTTGAAGGAGCATTTGCTGCCCCAACTCATCCCATCCAAAAGTACTGGATGGAGCTTCTCCACCATCATTGCAGAGAGCACAGTTCCTCCACTGCTCCACAGAGTAAAGTAGCTGAATGCTTTCATTAGAACATATACTGTATTTTTAAGCGTGTCGAGACCAGGGCGTTTCATAATTAATTTTTTTTGGCTTTTTTGCTCACTTGTGTTTTTTTTTATATATAATATTGTCCTCCGGCACGTATCGCTGTTCCCGTCAGTCAGCGTTTTTTGAGGGGTTGAACTTTATTGCGAGTGAGCTGTGTTTAAACAAGAGAAATTCCTCCAGTCAAAATACTCAAGGCAGCCTCTGGTGAGCCAAGAAGTAGTCAGGCCTGGGACGGCCTCCTTTATGTCTGCAGTCTGAAGACCACCCTTTCTCTCCAACCCCAGTTTCTGAGCCAAATTTACAGAAACAAACACCGGACCTACGCTACACGTTCCCTTACAGAGTACACTGACCATCAAACGTGTAGATCAGCCAGTTTTCATGTCAGCACTCATCAGCATCCATATCTTTCAGCTTTTAACAATAAAGAAATCTCAAAATCTGCTGCTGATACTATGACGACACTTTGAGGAGTGTTAACAGTGTTGCAAAAATATGCCCAAATTAGTGTAGCAGAAGTTGCAGAGATTTTCATGGTATGATAACCATCTCAGAAAATAACACAGTTTACATTTCTTCCTCTGGTTGTTATTATTGTTAATATACACTGGGATTAAATTAATAATATTTGAATGAATATGTTTTGGTTGTACTGTAGTTTAAGCTTAAAACTACTGTCAAATTAATCAATGAATCAATGAAAATAAATAAATAAATAAATAAATAAATAAATAAAGCTGCATGTGTGGTGAAGCAGATTCTGAAAAGCGTAGGTCCCCAGCTCCACCACACCAGCTAACAAGACGCTTGTGCCAGCCAACGCTGTTTAATAGTGATGAAGGGAGGCTGCACCATCTACCCACCCAAGGCCAACTGTGCACTCTCAGACTCCGGCTGCTGATGACAAAGCAGAATGACCAGGGATTCAAACTTGTGATACAAACTTGTCTGCTGAGCCTCTGAGCTAATCTTTATTTATTTCCAGCTAATAACCATTTAAATTATTCTCATTTTAAATAATCCGCGGATTATTGTCTACATTATTTGGTTGATTGGTTGCTTTTTAAAACTGCTGGGATTCTCCGTCATAAATTTTCACACTGGTATACCTAGCCACAGCTACCCCTGCAACCCTAGCCCAAAGTATTACTTAATACGTGTGTAAAGTTGATGGAACATCTACTGAAGCTCAACAGAGAGCCATAACTCAAGTACAGAGAGTTCATTTGCAGGTCTCAGCAGGTCTCTGAAGTTCTGCCCTCTGCTGCAATTAGCAGCCAAGTTTTATAGGCAGGTGAGGGGCTGAGGTCAAGTTTGCTAGGTGGTCCCTGGTATTTGCCTCGGAGCCTAAACAGTCCTCACCACTACAATCATAACATCTATTTTTAGGGTAGGAAAAGAAATGACTGGCTGATAAACGGAATGGCAATTGACCAGAAGCCTTGAGTATAACAGTCCATTCATTCTCCCATCACTCCCACCTGCAGCTGATAGTAGTGCCAAACGAGCAGCGCGAGGGCTATGCAAACAGTAGAGAGATAGGAACTGCAACATGAGCAGTGGAGCAACCCATGGGGTGTGGACCAGACCTTAACAAGCAGTTATCCATTAACATCAGGAGGTAAATGTTTGAGTCTGAGAAGGTTCTGCACCTTTTTGGGCCTCCTCTGAACATCTCAGCAATTCAGATTCAGAAGCAAGATCTACTTTGCTCTTGCCTTTGTTCTTTTCTGCAAAAAAACCCCAAACAAACAGACAAGACACTGTGCTCCACGCCTCTGTCACTCCCTCTTGTACACCACACACACACACACACACACACACTCCGCATACCTCCACCACCCCTCCAGACACAGTCCGAACAGCGCAGGGTGAAGTCAAAGTGCTGCTAGTAAATCCAGCGACAGTGCAAACATTTCCAAGCACAGACCTACCTCGCAGCTCCCTCGTCCACTGCCTCCTCGCCTTCCATCATCCTACAACTGCTCACTTTCTGCCCCTCTCTCACTCTTTTGTGTTGGCTGCTTAGTGCGCACCAGGACCCAGGGGTCAGTATGAGTGGAATTTCAGCAAGAAGGAGCAGAAACAGTCGCTGCTTTTGAGGATAGTATCTCTCCTTTCTCCTGCTGCTGAACTCACGCGCACATATGGATTACATTCCCAGCAGAGCAGCCAGCTGGATTTAAGCACGGCGGCTCCTGCGCTCCCCTTTCCTTACAACACTCCCACCCACCCCTACACCCCCCCCCCCCCCCCCCCCCCCATCCCAAACACACACAAACTCACACACACCCTCAGCACGGCCCCAGCCTGCTCCCTTTCCTCCACCCCGGCGCTCTACTCTAATCATTAACTCGTACTGGGGCGGGCGCCTGGTGCTTAACCCTTCGGTGGCTTCCTGTGCTATCCTCACCCAGAACACTGTACACTGAAAGAAGGCTGGTTTTACCCCTGTGTTGCCCCCCCCCCCCACCCATGTGCATCCAGCTGGAGGGTGTCAGTAAATATGAAGGGGCACCGGTTCAGGTCTAATGGGCTACAGAAGATTACATAACATCATTAAGCAGAGCTATTCAGCTCTCAGGGTTTGGGTCGTAGGACTTCTAGAGGTTTTTGAGGTCTAAGCATTTACTGATCCTGACCACCTGAGCCCATACGGTGAAGGTGGACCAGATGAACCTATAGTCTGAGAGATTAACGGATTGAAGAGGTGAGATTATCAAGGATTGAAACCATCAGAATCAATCACACTCATGGCTCACGCTGGGGTTGCAGAATATAGAATAAATACTGTACTGTGACTCCCCTGTTATATACAAGTGATTGTGCACTGGTTAAGGCCATGAAAAGCTGGGCTTGGTCGGTGCTCATAGATGCTCACCCAATTACTTTCTCAACACTATATTCTCATAATCTTTGTAGATTAATAACTCACATTTTTTTATACATACTGACTGAGCTCTTTATTAGGAGGACATATACACCTATTCATCCATGCAGTTACTGAAAAATCCCTCATTTTCATTTAATTGTCAAATATCCTATTAGAAATTCAGTGGATAATGATTTTTATTAAACTTTCTGCACAGATTTATCTTAAATTATTGGAGAAGCAAATAAACTATTAATGCACTAACCTTTTTCATACCAAAAGGAAGTGATGAAGCGTTGCTATGCCAACAAACGTCTGTTTCCGGGGGGTTGTGGGGTTTAAATGCAGAGCCTTGCCACTTTGCCATCAGCGTCCAGAGTCAGAGAGAGCACAATCCGAGTGGATAGATGGCACTCTGTCCCCTTATCCTGCTCCATATGTCGTATTGGTAGCAGGTAAAAAAAAAAAAGAGGTGGTGGCTGGCTCCACTTATATCTCCTAGTGTTGGGAGCATTGCTAATGCTAGAGGGAGTCAGCTGGCAGCACCAAATTGGGAGAATAAGAGAAAAATATTAAATAAATAAATAAATGTGCTTATTAAAAGAATATAACTGCATTATTATGCCATATTGTGATTGTACCAGTAGCATAACGTGGTCTTAACATGACAATAATATCGTTTAGCGTAATTATTTATTTGATCATTTATCATGACAGGCCGAACCCTAAGTATTCATTTTAACTTAAATCTAAATTTTGAGAATCAGGCTTTGGTTGAAGCTAAAAGGTGAATGAGTGTGTTTGTTGAAGTCATTTCCTTGTTCAGTCGTTGATGAGGGGTGGGAGGCCCGAGTGAAAATGACAGCTTGAAAGTGATGATGAGGTAACAGCCCCAGAGTTTATTTAGGGGGTATTAGACCCCACACTAACAGCATCGCTGCACTGCATTACAGTGACTGAGCCTCTAACTGGGAACTTGCAGTGCCCCTAAAGCTGACGAATTGGCTCAGAAGTGACACTGGGGACAAGAGCCAGTGCAAAGGCCCTGCAGTTTGTTTAGAAGTGGGAGCAGCAAAATAGAAAACAAGCTAATGAGTATGAATAGTGTATGGCACTTATCCAGAAGGGTGCTCAATTTGGCTTTAAGAGACGACCCAGGGAGCATTTCGTGGTAGAAAGTCAGAGTATGCTGGCATGCAGAGAAACAGGCCTGTAAAGATTTTGTAAATGTCCAGGTTCGGCCCAGGTCAAGAACTAAGAAACGTAGTTAGTGTCCATTTTATGGTCCTTTTTATTGAGCTTTAAGAGCATAGAGGGTTCTGGAGGGTTCTGGAGGGTTCTCCACCTCCATCACGCTTTTGCTGTTTCCCCCTATTCTAACCTCATTTATCAAAAAACGCCAGACTCGTGTCTCTGCTCCTCACTGCCAAAACAAACTCCTTAGGAGTACCTCCCATAACTCATCCTGGCGCCTGACAGCCATCCGTCCGGCATTAGGACCAAGGCAAGCCTGGCTTGTTTTCCTAAATGTTGTCTGTTTGTTCCGGCACAAAGGCATGTCTGTTTTTGAGGAGCCCATCACTGTCCACTGCAAATTCCACCATGACAACTGCCGCTGATCCACGCTGTCACAAGGACACTCTGACTGACCTCCCCAAATACCCCAGCTTCATGACAGGGGGAGTAAGTCAAAACAGGCCGGAATCTCCCCAAAGTCCCTGTTTCTGCAGCATGAACCTGAATGAGGAGTTCATTGTCTAATTGGACATTTCTCTTCTGCTGCATATTTTAAGGGTACGAGAAGTTCACTCCATCTGTCTCGCATGCTGAGTCGACAGCACTGTTTATATACACAGAGAAATCAGAAACAAACTGAGGATAAGAGCCAGGACTGGACAGTGTAAATAGGATTCCAAGTCCAGGCCAGCTAAATCTCTTTTTGTGTGGACATATCTGGACATGTCCTGAGGAGGTGACTAGTGTGCAGTTCTTATAAGAACTATGGACGTATATGTGACTAATTATATAAACACTAGCTCCCCCGACATAAAATTGGTCACCTTGTGTGTTTAAGGTGGTAGTAATTTCAGTCTCCTGCAGATGGCGCTGCACAATGGAGCTATAAATACCTGTGGGTGTGTGACGACATTCACAGATTGAGATTGAGAGGTAGTAGGAGGTGAGGGTCTCGTTGGATGTGTGGGAAATGGGTCGCAAAGCAGATACAGTTAATGATTGGCTAAAAGGAGTGACTGCATGTGGGCGTGGCCAAAGACCATAGTGAATCTGCAGGTGTATGGAAGCATACGGTCATACGGGTCTACCAGCAGTGGCAGAAATCCCAGCCTACAGGAAATTACCCATCATTCTCCTCATTCTTGGGTAAAGACGTCTTGCGTGTCACTCTGCTCCATATGTTAATGGTCTGCAGATCCCTGTGGAGTGTTCTTTCAGAAATTAGTGGTGAAGAACCTGCGCAGACTTCTAGAAGCAGCTCTTGCCTGGAATAGAAGTCACCTGCCGGTGATCCTGTATTAGTGTCGTATTTTGGTCACAATTCTGAGGAGAGTTTCCTGTAGGCTGGGATTTTTGCCACTGCTGGTAGACCCGTATGACCGTACGCTTCCATACACCTGCAGATTCAGCTCCTTTTTTCACACTATGGTCTTTGGCCACGCCCACAAACAGTCACTCCTTTTGGCCCATCATTAACTAATTCCTTTACGACCTTTATTTCTCACACATCCAACGAGACCCTCACTGAACCGCACCACCTCTCCTCAATCTATGGAAACTGAAGTACTAGGCTGATATGGGTCAAACACACCACACTTCTTACAGGCAGGGATCAATGCAAGGATTGAACCCACAACCATGTGAAAAATAATACTTAAATATACAATTAGATAATTAAAAAATAAATATAAATATTATTTATCAATACTAAATACCAGTCATCCCAATATCAGTAAATGCCAGCCGCACTGGGGCACTTACTGTACTTACATTTGCATATACAGGGAAAGGAAATTCGCTGGAAATAAGGCCAACGTTAGGGACAGGTTTGGGATTAAGGTTAGGCTTGATGTTAAGGACGGTGCCTGAGTTGGGATTTGGGAGGGACACTGGTTATTGGGGTGTCCACTCTGTCCCAGTCCCCACAGAGCTCTTACACAGGTGGCTTCTTTCTGCTCTGCTAGCCCCCTTGGTGCAGATGCCAGCTCTGTGCCCAAACACAGAGGGACACAGCAGCTGAATGTATTTGCTCTGGTTGCATAAGCCTTGTCATCGGCAAACACACACACACACACACACATCATTAACATGCAGGTTGTCATGAGGGAGCAAAGTCACTGGACAGGGAAAGGTTACGATAGCTCATCACTGCCTCACAGCAGATCAGTCATGTACATACTATTAGCCTGTATGCTATGGTGTTCCGATACACACATACAAACACACATCAGGATCAACACAGAGGTCAAATGTTCATTTAATTTAAATATTTATATGCTAAATATGGACAAAAGTCTTGGGACACCTGCTGATTACTCATTGCTCCTTCTGAAATCAAGGGTATTAAAAGAGTTGATCCTGTACTGGATGGAGCTCCACCACCACCATCATTCCAGAGAACAACCAGCTCCTCAATGCTGGGGGGCTTTATACCCCTCTAGCCCACGCCTGGCATTAGGCAGCATGGAGCCAATAGGGTCATGATGTTGATCTGCTCCAGAGAGTCCTATTCTATTGGCAGTACTTCTTCACTACAGGGACTAGACAAGCTGTGTGCATTTGCACATCTGTGTCAGCAATGAGTGCAGCTTAAAGTAGCTGAATCAATGCATTCATTAGAAGGGGTGTCCACAAACATCTGTGCTGGCGATGCTTTTACCACAGAAATGTACATTTTGTCGCGTCGATAAAGCAAATATTAGTCCAGGGTTTTACTGCCCACTTCTCAGAAACGGTCAGTGATTCTCAGTTGAGTCCAGCTGTGCTGTCTGCTGGGCCTCAGCACTAAAAGGCTGCAATTTGCTGCTTGAGCTTTCACCTCCTGCGCTATCACCCACCACTCTTCAAGGTCAAGCCACACGCTGGAAATAACTTCAAGCCCTGAAGCTCAGTGTCTTCATCAGGAGTGTGTCAGCACTGCTGTGAAGGTTCCACACACGCATACACACACACACACACATACACACACACACACACACACACACACACATGCACAAAGACAGGTATGCATAAGCAAGCTTGTGTACTTCCTTCAAACATACAAACACACACAGATCCAGGTTTACCTCTTTCACACACACACACACACACACACACACACACACACTGTCTAAACCTAACCCTAATTTTCTATCCATTGCATAATCTTAACCTTCTGTCCACTGTCTAATCCTAACCCTAACCTTCTGTCCACTGTCTAATCCTAACCCTAACCTTCTGTCCACTGTCTAATCCTAACCCTAACCTTCTGTCCACTGTCTAATCCTAACCTTCTGTCCACTGTCTAATCCTAACCCTAACCTTCTGTCCACTGTCTAATCCTAACCCTAACTTTCTGTCCACTGTCCAATCCTAACCTTCTGTCCACTGTCTAATCCTAACCCTAACCTTCTGTCCACTGTCTAATCCTAACCTTAACCTTCTGTCCACTGTCTAATCCTAACCCTAACTTTCTATCCACTGTCTAATCCTAATCCTAACCTTCTGTCCACTGTCTAATCCTAACCCTAACTTTCTGTCCACTGTCTAATCCTAATCCTAACCTTCTATCCACTGTCTAATCCTAACCCTAACTTTCTGTCCACTGTCTAATCCTAACCCTAACCTTCTGTCCACTGTCTAATCCTAATCCTAACCTTCTGTCCACTGTCTAATCCTAACCCTAACCTTCTGTCCACTGTCTAATCCTAACCCTAACCTTCTGTCCACTGTCTAATCCTAACCCTAACCTTCTGTCCACTGTCTAATCCTAACCCTAACTTTCTGTCCACTGTCCAATCCTAACCCTAACTTTCTGTCCACTGTCCAATCCTAACCTTCTGTCCACTGTCTAATCCTAACCTTAACCTTCTGTCCACTGTCTAATCCTAACCCTAACTTTCTATCCACTGTCTAATCCTAATCCTAACCTTCTGTCCACTGTCTAATCCTAACCCTAACCTTCTGTCCACTGTCTAATCCTAACCCTAACCTTCTGTCCACTGTCTAATCCTAACCCTAACTTTCTGTCCACTGTCCAATCCTAACCCTAACTTTCTGTCCACTGTCCAATCCTAACCTTCTGTCCACTGTCTAATCCTAACCTTAACCTTCTGTCCACTGTCTAATCCTAACCCTAACTTTCTGTCCACTGTCTAATCCTAACCCTAATCTTCTGTCCTCTGCCTAACCCTAACCCTAACCTTCTGTCCACTGTCTAATCCTAACCCTAACCTTCTGTCCACTGTCTAATCCTAATCCTAACCTTCTGTCCACTGTCTAATCCTAACCCTAACCTTCTGTCCACTGCCTAACCCTAACCTTCTGTCCACTGTCTAATCCTAACCCTAATCTTCTGTCCTCTGCCTAACCCTAACCCTAACCTTCTGTCCACTGTCTAATCCTAACCCTAATCTTCTGTCCTCTGCCTAACCCTAACCCTAACCTTCTGTCCACTGTCTAATCCTAACCCTAACCTTCTGTCCACTGTCTAATCCTAATCCTAACCTTCTGTCCACTGTCTAATCCTAACCCTAACCTTCTGTCCACTGCCTAACCCTAACCCTAACCTTCTGTCCACTGTCTAATCCTAACCCTAATCTTCTGTCCTCTGCCTAACCCTAACCCTAACCTTCTGTCCACTGTCTAATCCTAACCCTAACCTTCTGTCCACTGTCTAATCCTAATCCTAACCTTCTGTTCACTGTCTAATCCTAACCCTAACCTTCTGTCCACTGCCTAATCCTAACCCTAACTTTCTGTCCACTGTCTAATCCTAACCCTAACTTTCTGTCCACTGTCTAATCCTAACCCTAACTTTCTGTCTACTGGTTTCTAGGTGATTGCTATGGTGTTGTTAGATGGTTAAAAAGAAGTTGCTGAGTGGTTGGAAGTCTGCTGGGAGGCCTAACCCCGACTTTAATCTCAGTGATCAAAAAAAAAGACTTTCACCCTTCAGTTTCGAAAAATGAAGCTTGTAGCTTTTCCAAAACAGCACTTTTCCACCAACTCTGGACCCTTCTGTAGGTCCGAGACTGGGGGCCAGTCCTGTCGGGACATTTCTATCCAGAAAACGTCCGAAAACAAACACGTAGGTTACTGGTGTGAAACCTGTGGGGAATAGTTATTTATTACAGTCAGGCGCACAGCAGCCCTAAGCAGCGCTTGGGGTCAAACTCCTCACAGACCCACCGCTCCCTCTCTCTCTGCTCTCACCGGCCAATTAAAACATTCCAGCACAACAGCCTTTGTTTTCACTGTGGCCCATTAACTTGTAATTTACCACTAATCTGTAAACGTCTCGCTCCTGCTGGGCTCCTAAAAGGGTGGAAAACAGCACCTGAGGTTTCTGCTCACCCTGTCCTGTCTGAGGTCTGCACTGGACTTCTTCAGAGGGAAGGACGAAACCAGAGCGGTGCAGAGCCGGTACAATGAGTTTAGCACACAGTACGCAGGCGGGATTCTCTGTGCCCCAGGTCAGACAGTTGGATCGTATTATTACCAGACCAAACCCGAATCTTATTTTGGGAACCTGTGGCATGCAAGAATTCCTCTGCACCAGTACCAGTTCATCCAAGTCACAGTATTCTCACAGGGGTAGTAAAAAGAGTTTCCTGCTTTTGCTGGGTAGGTGCATTGCTGTGAGGATTTGTTTGCATTCAGTGACAAGAGATAGAATGATAGTGAAGTCAGAATAATGGATGATCACCACCTCACCTCATCATCCCCAACTAATCCCAAAAGTACTGGATGGAGCTCCACCACCATCATTCTAGAGAACACAGTTCTTCCACTGCTCCACAGCCCAATGCTGGGGGGCTTTATACCCCTTTAGCCCACGACTGGCATTAGACAGCATCATCTGCTCCAGAGAGTCCTATTCTATTGGCAGTACAAGCTGTGTTTCCTAGCTGAGAAAATGCAGAATGTTTGGGCAGCCTGAATGGTCCTCATTCCCAGGCAGTTGCTAGGCCCTCGCTACGTGGTCTAGGCAGTGCTAGGGTGACACTGTTTTTCTAGATGGTTGCTATGCTATTCCTGTGTGTTGGCTTAGTGGTTGCTAGGGTCTTACTGTTGCTATTGTTTTGCAAGGTGCATTATAATCCTAATAACAACCCCCAACCAACAGTAAGTTATTTATTATCTGATTTTTTAATGGCTGCAAATATTCTATTAATGTTTACAAAATATGCATATCTATCAATACGGCTACATCAAAAATCAATCATTTTATTTATGTATTTATTCTGCAACTGATCGTAGAACTTTGTTCTACGTTTTTGTTCTAATATTTCAAATTAAACATGCAACCTCAAAACTACTGACCACAGAGAAGGAGAGTGAGTGACCCGCAAGACGCAAGGAGCTGAGGATTTGAGGGAAGGCAGGAGGGGTGGGGAGGGATCCTAAAGTGGAACAGGTAGCAGCAGGTTCCAGGAAGGGAAGGAATGCGGGTTATTTGGGGAGGCTTCACAGCACGGCTCCTGGCTGGACCAGGCCGGCATGGCGAGCAGTGTTAAACCCTTTATCTTATCAACAACAGGGCTGCTAATTCTGGCCTCCCAGGAGAAGCGAGAGACCACACTGTGGCAGCGATAACCAGCCGAGAGCTTAAGTAGGCAGTGAGGTGTTGACCGAGCCGTATGAGAGCCCTTTGTTTCTTTGGATTTCTTTTAGCTCCACTCATAAAATAGCCTCTTCTGTAGGTTAGCGTTCAGATTAAGTCACAGTCTCAGTCTCAGGTTGCTGAGCAACACTGATGTATGACTAAGGCTGGAAGTTCACAGCAAAACTTCCCTTCCCTCACACACTTTGTGCTGCTCTGTGTAACATCGTCACTGCAATTCAGCCTTCAGACTTTCTGAATCGACATTCCATGGAACAGAAACTTGGGATTTTGGTCTCTTGGAATATTTGCTAAGGGTGGAACACCCTCCTAAAATCCCTCAGTGATCAAACTAGGCATCTGTGGTGATCTGAGGGGGAGGGGCATATCCTGTGCACCACCCACCTCTAATGACTGGGCTCTCCTTCACTCCTCCAGAAGACCACCTCTGCCGGTGTGTGCAAATGCACACACACAGCTTGTCTGGTCTCTGTAGAGAAGAAGTACTGCCAATAGAATAGGACTCTTTGGAGCAGATGAACATGATGACCCTATTGGCTCCATGCTGCCTAATAATGCCAGGTGTGGACTAGAGGGGTATAAATTGCATAATTGACCAATAAGCAGTTTTACAGCCAGGTGCAGCCTGTTTTGAGGCAAAATAACAAAAACAACTGTGGCACTGTCCACATACTTATGCACCTGACTGTATAATAAGCATAATATATAATGTGAATTATTAACATTACTGTATTCATCTTACTGTTAGTTACTGCCAAGAAATGAGGTTTCTACCTGTGCAGGTTTCATCAAGCAAATCCAGCCTAAGAAATACAGTTGGTGACTTTAAAAAGTAGTTCACCGTCTCAGGTTACTTAGCAACTGAACAGTGAGGAAGGTATGGAGTTAGTCTCTTCATTATGCAACATATTACACAAGTTCAGAGTCTATCCTACACACATATCCTTGCTCCATAATGATGCATTTAGAATACGCTCCAAATCCCTCCGGCCTAAAACACCGATTTCACCTGACTCATGAAAGTGTGGTCAGTGTTTAATCTAGCTGCAGTGCAGCGCAATGAGGTACGCTTGCCTTCCCGCTGTCAACAAAGTGCTCACACCTCCATAAAGCCAGAGTAATTCCTAGGAAGACAAACATTGACACCCTGTGGCCATTTAACAGGAAATGTAGCACAGCCAGTATTGACACAGGCCAGACACACCAACCATGCAAACGAGACACAATCTAAAAAAGAACACGTCCTCATTATCTAGCACCTTCTGTTCTAGGCTGCTGTCAGGGGCCGGGACGGGGGCCTGGACGGGGGCCTGGACGGTTAGCAGATGTTCAGACTGATGACTGAAGTGACAGCCCATGAAAGACCCTGACCAATGGCCTGTTCAGGCGCAGCGAGGTTGGAGATGAGCGCATGGTGACAGTGTTTGGGTTTTGTGGTGGTGTTTTTGTGTGTGGCTGTGGTGTCTGTGAGCTTGTGTGCACACACTTGTGGTTTGTTGCCTGTGTGGCGTGTGTGTTTTTACGCAGCATGTCAACACCCGCCCGCTCCCCTGATGACATCCGCCATACTGAGACAAAGGTGTGATTCTGTCTGTGGGACGTCTCATCAGACAGGTATTTAGCTGGAGCTCTGAACCTCTTCATGCCTGAGGCTGTATATCTAACACGTCCAGACAAGCCGCACGCTCCTCCAACTGCACAACACAACCAGGCCGTGTTTATACACTGATATAGGGGTGTGTATATATATATATATATATATATATATATATATATATATATATATATATATATATATACATGGCAAAATATTTATTATTATTATTATTATTATTATTATCGTTAATGTATCTTACAGACAGCAATTTTATTATAATATTATTATTATTACTCTTATTGTTGTTATTATAATTATTATTAGTAGTGGTAGCAGTAGTAGTAATAGTAATAGTAGTGGTAGTATTACTACTACTGCATTTCAGAGAACTGAAATCTCTTGCTCATGGGCTCCCCCTACAGTTGGGGAATGTAATTCAGGGCCAACGTGTTTACATCACCATGTCTTTACCGCGATGTTGTTGTGTAACGCATGAGTGTAATGCATGCTGGGAACTGGATATGGAAATGGAAAAATGGAAATATGGATAGGAAATGGATAAATACACTGAAAAGATCCAAAATTGTGAATTCTGCCAAAATGATGGGATATAATGCGATGCTGCACAACAGATCATTACATAACATGACAAATAATCTCTACTGGCCACATCTGCTCCATACAGCTGATCAGCACGCAATAACGCACCCCTCACTCGTCTAATAACTCGAATAACTTTCAATGGATGCTTTTTTATTTTATTTAACTTTACATAACTTAATAAAAAAGGTTCCAAGGTTTTACATCCAAACCAAGAACTGATCAGGAACCTTTGCTTAAAAAGAGAGTACAGTGATAATAAAGCAAAACTGGTCTCAGATCAGTCTATAAAAGCACACATCTTCTGCTGGCCTGGGACGTCCCTGAACCCGCTAAGCTCTTGAGCCGGCCAGACGCACGCAACGACTTCGGGCCAAACTCCTTCCTGCCGAACGTAATTACTCCAAACCGTGTAGCTGTACCAGCACAAACCCGGCTCCTAATGACTCATACACTCTGCATAGCGGATCCCTCTCCTGGACACCTGCCAAAATCACCAAAGTGTTTCACAGCAAGGCTAAAGAGGGGAATGCGTCTCACTGAGTTAAAGCTGAAGAGTCTCTGAAACAAAGAAGTCATATCACAGAACAGAACCCAGTCCATCGGTCAGATCTTGTCCTTTTCTCAAATATCTCATCACCCCACCCACCAGACAAGCCCCAGCTTCTCTCTCCCTCTTTTATTAGCCATCCCGGAGACGTTCAGAGCAGGTCAGGGGCCTGGGCTGGAGGAGGGGAACAGACTGAACGAGCGAAGTCTGTAATTTGCTCTGGGTGTGGGGGAGCTGGACTTAGCTATGGCCAATAAACAGGCGGTATGATGCTCTTAATTGCAATGGTGTCAGATGGTAATGAGTGCAGTGAATAACATCCCAGCTGGCCAACAATGTCCATAGGGTGGCCTTTTGGGTGACCAATGTCAGGGCAATGTCTTCTGCCAACGTCAATTTTGCCAGGCAGCCAACTCGCTCTGAGGAAAGCACCAGGTCTCCGGCTCCAGTGCCAGCTAACACTGCTTTAAGAGCGATTTGGGAAAGAGAGAGCGCCATCATCCCACTTGCAGATAGCACGGCCGATTGTGCTCTCTCTGACTCAGGCTACTGAGTCAGTGGTATGGCTCCTACCTATAGTGGCACATTAGGCTGTTAGGCTGTTACTCTGAGCCCAGTCTGAATATTGACAACAGCTGATGTTCATATTTGCTTGGATTTAAGTTGTGATGTTAAATAACCAAAATTTAACATCTTACAAATGTCAGATGCCAACGTCTGTCTAATTTTGGAACTAATATTGTTTTCTAACGAAAATGTACGTTTGATTTCCAACCAAAATAAGCTGGGTTTTGAATTTTTCCTCAAATAAAATTCAGCATCCAATGGCAACCAGTACCTGCTGGGACTATCCAGGCTCTCTATTTTGGCCTACAGTGTTAAAAGGGAAATATTCTTGAGGCCCTTTTGGGGGTAAAAGTAATAATCAATAAAATAATAAATCATAAATTAATTGTAAAAAGGGATTCCTCCCTTAATTCAGATGGGTTCTTTGAGAAACCAGAGTTCATACTGAGCGATCACAAAAGTTCTTACAGGCACAGAACAATAAGAAACGTTTGAGTTCTTGGAGAAGCCCATAGGTTAGAGGTTCTTCAAGGAACAGCTCTATTTTTACAGGCTACATTGTTATTTCCCTCATTCATATTCATTCTTATTCAACTCTGCGACTCTTCCTCGAAGCACTTTTTTTTAAACACACTAAGCAAACCCCCCTCAGGTGGTGTAAATAATCTACCCGTCTTCTGCCTCCACTCTGACTCTGGAGTTTAATTAATGGCTTCTAATCCTCTTGGAAAGGCGTAATAAAGGCCACGAGGAGTCTAATGAGGTGCTGTTTTGGTGCAATGCAGAAAGTGACTAAGCGTAAAAGACAGACACTGTCCTCTGTCTACGGTTCTGGCTCTGGCTCTTAAAACCAGAGAGCCAGGCAATGCAAAAGTAACTGCACAAGCATCCACAGAAGGAGGGGATAAATTACTCCCTTTCAGTCAAAGGCTTTTTGAGGAGGAGGGCCCCTATGACAGCGCTCTACCACACTCACAAACACAGACACACACATGAAAAAGCCCCTCAGTCACCGAGGACAAGCAGGGTATTCTTCGCTCTTCAGGACGTCAGTCACTGCCAAGCTCTGGGTCTACCTCGCCCAACCTGCGAGCCGGTGCCAAGTCGGGTCATCCGGCTGGAGCTGAGGCTATTCACCACTCGCCAGTCACTCCTTAGGGGGTCTAGCCATGTCCACAGGGTGGCCAGTGTCAGGACCATCCAATTGGTTCCTTTCTCTTCCCAAATCAGCTGAGAAATGTTGGGTGTCCAAAGTTAGCTTTTTTTTTTTTTTAGCTCTGGTGCTACAGGGCTACTGGAAGCTTATATCCCACCAATTAGCAGGCCACATTGGCATTTATAGAGCAATATATATAAGCAAGGCTATATTAGAGGCAATGCTGTGATGCTGCATGAAGCTTCCTGGTGGAAAATAGGTGTTCGATATATGATATATGTCAGCCACAGCTACTGTTTTAGTGATTATTTTAACCTTTTAGGGACGAACATCCCCCAGGTGACCCATTCATGACATATTGTGTTCAAACCTAATTAACTTTACAACCATTTATGATATCAAGACACTTTACATTCCACAATATAGTAGAGAAGCTCTTAACATAATGTCATATGTAGCTAAATGTTTGTCTCTTTTGAATCCCAAGCCTGATCTACACTGCATCACCATTCTCCTACTCATTCAAAACCAATAACTGCTCATGTCTGAGCTATTTTTCACAAACTCAATCTCATGACTGGACATACGTAAGCTAATTACGGCCATGTTGGCATCAAATCCCATCCCCTTCTTCGCCCAAATGCAGCTTTTTTTCTCCTTAAATCCACGACATAGCAAGAGGAGAGAAGACAGGATCACTATCCAGTAAGACTCTGGAATAATTACAGTGTTTTTATTACAGTGTTAAAACAGTGTTATTATATGCAGTTTCTTTAAGCTGTCACCGACACCGTAAACCAGCCACCAGTAAACCAGCCTGTAATCTGCACCTGAGCATTTCTCACCCCCTTACCCCTAGTAAGAGCATGTACCCATACTATGGCCTTGCTTAAGAGCCCAACAGTGGCTGCTTAGCTAACCCAGGTATCAAAACCCACAACCCTGTGATCAATAACCAACTACTGAGCCTGTACACGTGCATTTATGGACAAGCTGAGAGAAACAGAACCATGACTGAAAGGTAGAGAAGCATGTGGACTGAGGCCGTAGAGTAGCTAGGGTTGGGTTATCCTGCCCACTTCACCACCACCAGAGTTACCAGCATAGTTCTTGCCATGCAGTTTCCGGGGTGCTGAGCCCGGAGTAGCAACGTTAGCGGCGCTACTCTCCCTTTTACAGTCAGTGGAGCTTCACCATGATTCTGAAGCTGCTGTTTCGAGGTAAAATGCTATGATAAAAAGCTGCTTTCATAAACAAAATAACTTCTGACGTACAATAAACGCATGACCCTCGCGGTAACAGCAATGCCAGTAGGATCACGTACCACTATGCTATTAAAAGCTTTCCCTGGTTGAGGGTTAGAATGTGGCTATACAGGGATTAGGCATTATGGCATTAGACTTTACAAGCTCTGCAATGCACGTGGTTTAACTTAGCTTTCTAACCAACGTGCCACTCATATAGCAACTGTAGGTTTGTTCCAATAAATGTGGAAGTCTTTGATTTGTGGCATTTTACTAATCCGCATTCACCCTCTCTCACCCTCCTTCTCTCCCTCTGTGCGGTTGATGGCCACCTGCCCATCACAAATTAGCATCCTCGTGTTTCCCCTACAAACTAAATATAACAGAAATCAGCAGGCCTGAAATTCACACCACGACCACATGCTCCACTATCTGACACTGAGCTCCTGCTTTGGAGGGCTGTAAAATTAAGCTTATGAGCCTAAAGATGCCCATTTAAATTCTGAAGCACTCCACTGGCTTATGCTAATTACATGTTAAAACCACGTTGCTGGGATGAGCTTGGTGTTCAGGAACTACATGGACCAGCACAGTCTGCCAGTGTCTAAATCTGTTTTTATACACACACACACACACACACACACACACACACACTTCCTTCCCAGAACAACAACATGCTCAGCAATGCTCAGAGCAAGGCAAGAAACACCTAATAAAGACATTCAGCTACTGTAAGTTGCACCCATTGCTGACACAGATGTGTACTGCCAATAGAATAGGACTAAAATAAGCATCATGAACCTATTGTCACCATGCAGAATAACAAGGGTGGGGTCGAGGGGTCCATCCAGTACTTTTGGGTTGAATTGGGGGTGATGAGGTAGGGGGGGTGATCATTACTCAACATCTGACCTCACTAACACTCTTGTCGCTGAATGCAATCAAAAATCCTCACAGCAATGCTCCTCCAAAATCTAGTAGAAAGTCTTCTTCTCCGGACAGTTTAACCCAAACTCTAAACCTAACCTTAACCGTAACCCTAACCTTAACCCTAACCTTAACTCTTACCTTAACCCTAACCCTAATCTTAAACCTAACCTTAACCCTAACCCTAACCCTAATCTTAAACCTAACCTTAGCCCTAAACCTAACCTTAACCCTAAACCTAATTTTAACCCTAACCTTAACTCTTATCTTAACCCTAACCCTAATTTTAAACCTAACCTTAACCCTAACCCTAATTTTAACCCTAACCCTAATCTTAACCCTAACCTTAGCCCTAAACCTAACCTTAACCCTAACCCTAATCTTAACCCTAACTTTAGCCCTAAACCTAACCTTAACCCTAACCCTAATCTTAACCTTAACCCTAATCTTAACCCTAACCTTAACCCTTACCTTAACCCTAACCCTAACATTAACCCTAATCTTAACCTTAACCTTAACCCCAATCTTAACCCTAACCTTAATCTTAACCCTAACCTTAACCCTTACCTTAACCCTAACATTAACCCTAACCCTAACCTTAACCTTAACCCCAATCTTAACCCTAACCCTAATCTTAACCCTAACCTTAACCTTAACCCTAACCCTTACCTTAACCCTAACATTAACCCTAACCCTAACCCTAACCTTAACCTTAACCCCAATCTTAACCCTAACCCTAATCTTAACCCTAACCTTAACCCTAAACCTAACCTTAACCCTAATGCTTACCTTAACCCTAATCTTAACCCTAACTTTAACCCTTACCTTAACCCTAACTTTAACCCTAACCCAAACCCTAACTCAAAGCCTAAACCTAACCTTAACAAACAATGAATGAGCAGGTGTCCCAATACTTCTGTCCATATAGTGCAGATGTGAAACTATAAAACCTGGAAATAAGGTGGAAGGAAATGAGACGCGGTTCAGGAATGGGGAATAATGTCTATAATTGTAGAGTCTGATGGCAAGAAGGCCTCGTCATCCAGGTTTGTGCTCAAGCACACCTGGATAGCTGTATGATGTCAGATAACATCTGTTGACAGATGTGCTGATGTCTACATTTGCATGACTCGGCTAAGACAACTGTGTAGGCCAGGGGTTCCAAAGCTTAGTCTAAAAATAAAGGAGCCAAAAGTAGCTATTTGGAGTGATGCCAAAGATAAAGAACCACTTTCTGGAACCCTAAAGAAGTTATGGTCGAGAAGAGTGAGAAGAGTGAGAAGAGTGACAGAAGACCCACCCGTAGTCTGTATCAAGGTTCTAGCTAGAAAGGTCATGAAGTAGGCCAAGCTGCATCTGGTAACAAAGCAACCTGATGCTCCCAGCAAAGCAAATCGTTTTTCAAAACCATCAATAACCTGAACCTTAATCTTAACCCCAACATCTTCAGACTAATATTCATTTTTAGTTTCCATATTTTGTAAATTTAGTGCATATATTGCATATATATTTTATTCTTTCATATTTTAGTTACCCTGGGGTCCAAGTGGGGTCCATGACATATAGCCACATGGTCCCTAACACTTTTGGCTCCATATAGAATTCATAAATGGATGGGAGGAAGACAGAAGAGCCTCAGAACCCAAGAACAACCCTAAACCTAACCCTAACCTTAACCCTAAGACTAACCCTAACCCTAACCTAAACCCTAATCCTAACCCTAATCTTAATCTTAACCCTAATCATAACCCTAACTCTAACCCTAACCCTAATCTTAACCTTAACCCTGATCATAACCCTAACCCTAACCCTAACCTAAACCCTAACCCTAACTCTAACCCTAACCCTAATCTTAACCTTAACCCTGATCATAACTCTAACTCTAACCCTGACCTTAACCTTAACCCTAACCCTAACCCTAACTCTAACCCTAATTCTAATCTTAACCTTAACCTAAATCCTAATCCTAACCCTAACCCTAACCCAAACCCTAAACCTAACCCTAACCCTAACCCTAACCCTAACCCTAACCCTAACCCTAACTCTAATCCTAATCCTAATCTTTCAGTCCAGAACCCTTTCAGAAGCTGTTTTTCTAAGAGTGTAGACTATCCCTGCTCTGCACATTTTGGTGCTTTTTTTAAAAGTGCGGTCCATGCTGAATAGACAGGGGGTCGCAGGATGCACCTGATGATCCCAGCAAAACCCGATCATAATTCTGTAAATCTCTCACAGCTTAAAAGAAGAGAAAGAAAGCTGTGGCTGCCTCGGTTTACCTTTGAGGAAAGATTAACCTTTGAGTTTTGTGAAGAAGACCAACCAACCCTGACCTGATTGGCTAAAGGCAGCGCAGCATCCAGACTCATTTGCAAAGTAAATCTGCTGAACTTTCACTTCACACAAAGATGCAGATTTGTCGGTGCAGCGACCAGCATGAAACCCAGGGGTCAGTGAGACATCTCCACTGAAATGAAGTAAAGAAATGAATAGAGGCTGAGCTCAGAAATACTCCAGGACTAGAGGGTGCACTGAGGTGTACGCTCTCAGTCATCCAAGGAGGCAGAACAAGAGACTTCAGTCCTCAAGCAGAAGCACTTTCTTTGGATCTTCAGTGGTTCCCAGGTCCACTCTAGTGGAGGTTCTGAACCATTTGAACTAGGGGTGGGAGGGCAACCTGGGGCCAGTGACTATGTTAGAGGGGCCAATTATGTTTTACTGTAATGTTAAATTGAATGTTTAATTTAATTCAGCCCCAAGTGGTCCAGCCACTACGATCAGAGGATCGCTGGTTCGAATCCCAGTCATGCTGCTAGTCATCAGCAGCCGAGGACCACAGGTTGGATAATTGGTGGTCCATTATATATATAAATATATATAAATCAACATTATATTTATACTGTATTATATTCTGTATTTTAACTCCCCGACTCATCCCAAAAGTACCGGATGAAGCACCACCATCCATCATTGCAAAGAACACAGCTCTTCCACTGCTCCACAGCTTCTCAATGCTGGGGGGCTTTACACCCCCTAGAGATCTCTGCTCCAGAGAGTCCTATTCTATTGGCAGTACCTCTCTACAGGGACTAGACAAAAATGAAGCTGCACATCTCCTCCTCATATTAAAAGCTTTTGGCTGTTTGCCATCATGCTTTCATGTGATTAAACTAAGTTGGAGTTTCCAAATCTGGGTTAACAGTCAAAGAAACGAGTTAACTGGAACTGAGTCAAGAACCCTGTGAGAGCTGAACTCATGATGCTGCGTGAGGCAGATCACAGGTGTGCAGAGGAAAGCAACAATTAAAACTGTACAGGGCTTAGAGTTGAAAACCCCAGATCTTACCAGAAAGGTAAGAAGGTAAGGTAGAGGACCAGAGAGGGACCATTTATTAAGTGATGCCACTTTCGGTAAAGAACCGTTCAGTGAATGTTTCATGGAAGAACACAACTGACATCACTGAACAGAAGGGTTCTTCAGGCAGCCAAAGTGGTTCTTCTTTAAAGAACCCAAATGTATAATTGAATGCACTTCTTGAACAACACATAAAACTCAAGGTCCTCAAAAAAAGGGTCCACAGAAGACCAACCTTTCAGTGAATGCACTAAAGGTTCCTCAAGCAACAAAGAGAGTTCTTCTGTGAAGAACACACCTGCTTAACTGGAAGCTTCTTTAAAGAACACAACTGAACTGAAACTGAAACCAACCCTTTTTTGGCACTTTTAGTTTGAAGTGTTCTTCAGAAAGTGACTAAAAAAACTAAAAGTGCCAAAAAAAAAAGATTCTTCAAAAATGAACCTAACTGTAAAATCGTCACTTTCAGAAGAACACTTCACACTAAAAGCGCCAAAAAGGCTCATTTGAGGTGACACTATAGAAAAACCACAAGAAGAACCACCTTTCACTGAATGCTCCTTTGAAGAACACAACTTCTTTGAGGTTGCAGAATAAAAAAGGTTCTTCAATCAACAGAAAAGTGATTCTTCTTTGAAGAACCCAACTGTGTCATCAAAGCATTCTTTCAGGTGATGCCACAAAAGACACACCTTTCAGTGAATGCTTTTTTTTTTGTGAGAAACACAACTGCACAACTGGACGCTTCTATAAAGAACACAACTGTTTAGGTGTTCTTCAAACTTGCATCCAATTACACTGAGTTAAAGAGTTTGGTAGGAAACTGAAAGTGGTTCTTCTTTGAAGAACCCAACTGTGCCCAACTGTGTACCTGGATGCAAGTTTTAAAGAACACCTAAAAACGAAGGTATCAAAAAAAAAAAGGTCATTTGAGGTGATGCAGCAGAAGACCCACCTTTCAATGACTGCTTCTTTGAACACAACTGATATCCCTAAACTCTAAGGTTCCCTATAGAAACCGGTTCTTCTACTGCACTGCTCTAAGAACCCTTTCCGCTGCTCCATTAGGAAACACAACCCGGGTGGTATGGATCCACACAACCAACCACACTCAAACACACTCCCAGGTCCATTGATTCTCTGGGATATGTGCTTCAGCTGGCAGCAGAGAAACAAGACCAGCAAACGTCCCGTGAATATGACTGGAAAAGAGAGTTCTCTAATAAAAAGAAACAGGGGAAAACCTTGGCCCTCACCTCCGGAAGCCGGCGAAAGAGCTAAAGAAACAGCGCCTACCTTTCCGAGAGTCTTCTCTGTGTCCGTGCGATGTGCTTTCTTCTCTGCCTCCTTCCCTTCCTGTATGAGAGTGTGGTGTGGCTTGACTGAAGGGGGTGGGGGAATTGAGGAGAGAGAGAGAGAGAGAGAGAGAGAGAGAGAATAAGAAAGCAAAAAGGGAGAGAGAGAGAGAGAGAGAGAGAGAGAGAAAGAGAGTGGGTGAGCAAGCAGAAGAATCGAGAGCTGCAGGGCAGAGGAGAAGAAACATGAAACCACCGGTGGCCCTCAAACAATCATTCCCCCTCTCCCTCGCTCTCCTCCCTCACTTTTCCCTCTCTTTTCTTCAACTAGAATCCTCCCAGGCTTCAGGAGTGGGGTGGTGGTGGTGGTGGTGGTGGGTGTGGAGGGGGGACAGGACTTTTCTTTTCTCAGCCCAGATTCAGAGAGAGGGGGGAAACCAAGGAGATGTGTGGAATGAGAAACACACAGCCACAAGGTCTGTGAGTAAAATATTACTTGAAGATGGCTTCCTTTTTTAAAGCCGGCTGAAAATTACAAGCAGCTTTTCATTATCCCAGCCTTGACTTCTTCCAAAGTAAGCAGGACCAGTAACTGTGCCAACATTGGTTAATACAGAGAGAAGGCCTGAAGGCAGGTGTACGGAGGAAGGAGCCTGAACGCTGGGAAAGTGTTGCGTATGCTCTGTCAGTAGGTGACAGTTATGGCATGTATTTTCTCAATCTTCTAGATTCCTTCCATCCATGGTCATTTACATGCCTGGACATGCACTCACATGGGCACATTGTTTAAAATTCTTGTGCAATACACACACACACACACACACACACACACAGTGCGTTTTCTGTGAATGTGAGTGATATGACAAATATTAGACTGGGATGCAATTGCAAAATCAGGCCTACCATCCAAAGTTGATCCTGATCTGTACAGAAGTGTTTACAGAGGGAAAATCACACACTCAGGTCCACTCATTCATAGTCGTAGGCCGATATATGGGTCTATACGGGTATCAATGTCACGTCAACTCAGTATTTGTAGTATTTTAGCAGCATTGATGAATACAGAATGTTGTTATCTGCAATGTACAAAAACAGACAAAAATGATATTGTTATTATCTATACGTTCAAATGTTCACAAACGTATTAGCACAGCCTTGTCTAGTCCCCGTAGAGAGGTGCTACCAATAGAATAGGACTCTCTGGAGCAGATAAACCTGGATGAACATATTGGCACCATGCTGCCTAATGCCAGGTGTGGGCTAGAGGGGTATAAAGCCCCTCTATTGAGCATTGAGCTGTGGAGCAGTGGAAGAACTGTGTTCTCTGGAATGATGGTGGTGGTAGAGCTCCATCCAATACTTTTGGGATGAATTAGGGAGTTGGGGATAGGGTATTCAATCAAATCCTCACAGCAATGCTCCTCCAAAATCTAGTAGAAAGTCTTCTTCTCTGGACAGTAGAGATAGTTACCTTAACAAAAGCAGAATAATAATTGCATTTACGGTATTTAGCAGACGCTCTTATCCAGAGCGACTTACAAAGTGCTTTGCTATTTACCCAAGAAAACCTCAGCTAGTTAGAATAGACTAATAATACAAAAGATACCTCCAAGCTTTAGACATTACTAAACACAATACAATAAGGCAACCATAGAACTATTCGTCCAAGTACTCTCTGAAGAGGTGGGTCTTCAGTCTGCGTTTGAAGACAGCGAGCGACTCGGCCGTTTGGACACCCAGGGGCAGCTCGTTCCACCACTTTGGTGCCAGGACAGAAAAAAGCCTGGACGCTTGTCTTCCGCGGGTTTTGAGGGATGGTGGGTCGAGCCGAGCCGTACTTGAAGCTCGAAGGGCTCTTGGTGCGGATCGGCTTTTGAGCATTGCCATCAGATACGGAGGGGCTGGTCCGTTCTTGGCTTTGTAGGCCAGCGTCAGGGTTTTAAATCTGATGCGGGCAGCTACAGGAAGCCAGTGAAGAGAACGCAGCAGTGGAGTGACATGGCTAAATTTTGGGACATTGAAGACGACCCGTGCCGCTGCATTCTGGATGAGTTGCAGGGGCCTGATGGTGCGCAGAGGGAGACCAGCCAGAAGAGAGTTGCAGTAGTCAAGTCTTGAAGTGACGAGAGACTGAACGAGCACCTGGGTGGCCTTTCTAGAGAGGAAGGGTCGAATTCTCCGGATGTTGTACAGAAGAAATCTGCAGGACCGAGTTACGACCGAGTTAATTGGTGTCCACATACTTTTGTCTGTATAGTGTATCAGTTTACTGATCAGCTGAAAAGCTGATTGAACTCTTCTGAGCTCAGTCTAAGAGCATTTGGAGAGAAAAGCAACTGCATTTCATGAAAAGATCACCTGGCCAACTGTGAAGCATAGGGGTAGAGCTATTAGCTTTGGGGTTGTGTTGCTGCCAGTGGCACAGGTGTCAATTTTGCACAGGTGGAGGGAAGAACCAGCAAATCCTGGATGCAGATCAAACCATCTGTTAAAAGGAAGAATGTCCAGAGGACTGGGCAGATCTATCCTCCTATCTTCCTATCCGCTTCTTAATAAACAGGGTCTCAGTGGGTCCAGAGCCTACCAAGAATCACTGGGCGCCAGTCCCTTGCAGGGTACCGCACCCACAACCATTCACTTACATCTAGTGCCAGTTTAGCCTGTTTTGGGAGGCAGGAGGAAACCCGGATCACCTGAGTGAGACTCACATGGGAGAATCCACATAGTCAGTGACCAGAGTGAGGGTCGAACCCACTAAAATTCAGGTCCTGAAGCTGTGAGACTGGCATACTCCCTGCGGCGCCACCATGCCACCAGTTCAGATTCTTTGTTGTAGCCAAGGTGTTCAGAGCACCACCTGGTGTCCTTACAAATATTGAATCACTCTTGGAAAGCTGACCAACATGGCCAGGCCAGACCGTCCTAATAATAGACCACACACAGGATGAGTAGAGAGGTCTCCAGCAGTCTCCTGCAATATCACCACTGGATCTACAGGCAGATCCTACCACAGTCGATGTCAAAGTACAGCATCTAGCATCAGAAAGATGGGAGGAGTGCAAGGAGGATCAGGACATTCTGAGATATGAAGGATGGAGCTGAAAAGAAATTGGCGTCTACAACAAGAGAATGATTGAAATGGCTTATCACAGAATACCTGTGGACAGACCCGAAACAGGATGACCCAAGCATATCTCAGAACTAGAAAAGGGGGAAAATCCATTGAATGAATCTGAGCTGCTACAAAAAGTGTTGGACACACATGTACCGATCAAGGAATCATAATCTTTTTCCATTTGCTTAACAATTGTTTTTCAAATAACACTGAAATTACTCTTAACAAATCAACCCTGATGTGTGTGTGCATGTGTGTGTGTGTGTAATTACTGGAGGGCTCTGAAAAGCCTCTGTGGCTCTTTATTCCCCTGTCATCACACACACCCACAGCCCAAACCACCAGAGACTACTCAGCCCTCTCCTAGCTTCCGCTTGTGTTTAGCCTTATAGGCTCACGGAGGTCAGAGGTTAATTGTTGTCAGACCCACCCACACACACTCACCGCTACTGCAGCAATAGCCTAGACCCTCCATGCAGGCCTACAGACCGCTGCTGGCTATTGTTTATTGTTGGAATATAGGCTGACATTGAGATGCAACAGATTGAGATTCATCAGCATCAATTAATCTGCCCAATAAGTAACAGCGCAGCACAGATCTCCCATAACATTAAAACCACTGAGAGGGGAAGTGAATAGCACTGATTTTCTCATTAGAGTGGCTTCGGTCAAGGGGTGGATATATAAAGCTGCCAAAAAATGGCAGGAAAAATGGACGAATCTGAGACACTTTGACAAGAACCATGCTGTGATGTTCTAGACAATGACTGGGTCAGAACATCTCCAGAACATCAGGCAGGTCTTGTAGGGTGTTCCCTCACAATGCAGTATGCAGTGGTCAGGACCTACCAAAAGTCGGCTCATTGATAATCACGGAGGTCCCACCCACCTTACAACTTACAGGACGTAAAGGATCTGCTGCTGACTCTAGTCTTGGTACCACTTGAGTGCACTTGAGCCAAAACCGACCGGTTTGAAAGAGACTCCAGCCTACATTAATGCAGAACCTACTGATGAGTATTTTAGAACAGTTAACATGGATCAGCCAATTGATCAGTTTTTAATCAGTCTGTGTGCTTATGCTTCGGTTCTTAGAATCTGTCACTCCAGTTCGGAGATTTTGTGGCTATATTTGACGTGGCTTGTTAATTCTGGCACACAAACAGGTGCAGAGCCTTGCTCATTAATATGCATTATTACCTTTGCTCATTAACATGTTGATTTTGATTGTCTTTCACCAAGGTCATGAAAAAAAACAAAACAAAACAAAAAAAAACACAGTGATAAGCCAACGTAACTTCACGAACAGGACTTCTAACCATGCACACTTTGGGTGCAGTTTGTCAGCCCCTCGGTATCGCGCCCTCTCCCTGGGGCGATTCCGAGCCGCAGCCCATAGGCCCAAATAAGGACTTCCCCCTCATTTGTGTTCATGTGTTTGGTTCAGTGTATCGATTCATGTTTGTTTGGTTCATGTGTTTCACCTGGGTCTGGGGGTACTTAAGGAGCCTCAACTCCATAGTTCAACGCTGAGAATTGTATCATTTGGAACCTTGAGGTCAGCGTTGGCTTGGTATCCACTTTCAGTAGCAGGTCACCCTGCTAACCATGTTATCAGCGAGGCTCGCTCGCTCACTGTTAGAATTCACTGGCTATCCACGTCCCAGCAGGGCGACCCACGCTCGCAGCAGCACGCTGCCGTTTCAGGTTAGGTCGGCCCTGCTGTTTTGTCTAGCTGCTGGTTCCCCAGCTCTCCTTGTCTAGTTATTGAGCGCTGCTCTAGTGCCTGCTCAGCTCCCAACTCCTCCCAGTCCCAGGTTTGTTATGTTCGCCCTTTGTGTCGTCACGTTTCGGTTTCGTTCATGTTTTTGCCCTTTCATTGCTGCTCATGTTTTTCGTTTGTTTTTTTGTTTTTTTAAATAAACCCTCTTGCTTGGATCTCTATCTCTGCAAGTGTTTATCCCTCTGTGTCTGGCCTAGCACGCCATGATACAGTGCTGCGAATACTGCTGAGTTTTAGGAATTGGACCCACCTCTTAGCGTATTGCTATTATGCTATATGTTTGTGGACACTTCTTCTAATGAATACATTCAGCTCCTTTAAGTTGCAGAAGATGGATGGAAGGGAGCTTTATTTGTGTCGGTGTCTCAGAGGCTCCTGGCTGAACCTGTTACTGCCGTTAGACAGTGGCAGTGGAGTTGCAATCTTAAGATTACACTTACACACATTTGACAGTTGGGAAATTGTCCAAAATCAACAAATGCTAAAGTTAAAGTATTTCGTTTTAGCCTAAAATCAAACCAGTGATACTAACTCAGTTTTTACCAGTAGAAGCTCTCATTTCAGGATCAGATATGAAATGTTTATTAGTAATAATATCAGATGAACAGATTAATGTAATGTAATTTGGACTAGTCATATGTTACCATTGATGTATATGGAATATCACTCTCTCCCATCTCTAATTACATGTTTACTAGTAAAAACTCCAGTTACAGATATCTCCACTGTAATTCCTACTACTAAAAACTCTAGTTTTAGATTTAATAATATTATTACTAGTCAAAACTTAAATTGTAGATATATAAAATGATATATTATAGAGATTAAAAACTGAACATTTATGACAAGTAGTTTATCTTAAAATCACACCAGCCCAATGTCCTAATCTGGTTTTTCTAGTCAAAATATGAAATACTGAAATGTTTACTACTATTAATATCAGCTGTACAGAGTAACCTATTCTGATTAGTTAAATTACCAGAATGACATTTACTTATTGTATGTATTTTTGATGTCATTTGTTACAATTGATTTACATTTTTACTTTCTCTTATGTTTTGGCTAGCTGTAATGTGCTTTTAGGATATAATAGCATTTATTATAAAGTTGATATATATTTATATATATTAACTTTGCAATGTGTGTATATATATATATATATATATATATATATATATATTATGTATGTAATGTATGTATGTATGTATAGACATGTGCAAAAATGAAAGTGGTCATAATACTACTACTACTAATAATAATAATAATAATAACAATAATAAGTGATATATGTACAGTGAAAAGTCCTGTGTATGATGTGATGTTTGTGACGTGTACATTTTTACTAGTAAGAGTTACAGTGGAGATATCTGTAACTGGAGTTTTTACTAGTACATTTTTGTATTATAGATAAGAGAGTAAAATTCCATGTAAATCAATGGTAACATATGACTAGTCATAATTACATTAACGATATGTCATCCTGGTCATATGACTAGTCAGAATGCGTAAGTCTGCACATCTGATTATTATTATTACTTGTAAACTTTTCATAGCTGAGAAGATGAGAGAGTTTCTACTAGTAAAAACAAAAGGGATGCTGGGATTTTCCCTTTTCTTATTGGGACTGAACTCAGTACTGAACTGAGTGCTCCCCATAAAAGTAGAAGGGAGCTTCCACCGTGTTTTCACACAAACAGAAGCGAACCTGCCCGGCTGTCCTCATATTAACGGAGTCGGTGTGTTCTGACACCAAGGGAGAGCCACAGCACAGACAGCTGCATTGTTCTGCAGGTAGAGGAGAAGCGTCTAGTGGAGTCTCTGAGGAGAGGACATGCTCCTCTTTCTCGTTCTGCTACCTGACTCTGCTGGAATGACAGACTATTAAGCCACGGCACAAAAGCTTCTTTCTTCGGCCAGCCGGCGGACTGGACTGCCCTGCCACACAGCGTCCACACACAGCTACAGCTACACGGCCACGTGCCTCAGAGGAGAGCAGGAGAGAGAGAGAGAGAGAGAGAGAGAGAGAGAGAGAGAGAGAGAGAGAGAAGTTTGACAAATGTGTGGAATCAGAGTCAGGAGAAGAACATCAGGTGCAGATGTTAGAACATGGTTGGAGAGGATTATTCTGGAGGAGTCTGGAGTTTGATTTAAACCTCAGACGTTTAGTCTGGTCTGATCTGGATTGATGGTTGAAGTGAGGGGTGAAGAAGATCACCATCATGGTCAGATCCAGAGAGCTCTCTGAGGCCTTCAGAAAGAAGGGTGGAGATGCAGAGGAGTCTGTTAAAGGAAGGGGTTTAAACAGATCTCAGAACAGTTAGAGATCAGCCGCTGTTCCACTGTCAAGATGAGTAGAGAAGTCTCCAACAGTGCTAGAATCACAGCCCTCACAGTAGCAGGTAGCTCTCACCACAGCTGATGTCAAGCCTCAAAAAGCTGGGAGGAGAGGAGTGCAAGGAGGAAACCCTCACTTTACCAGGGCAAGACTAAAGGTCTGTCAGAGAACACCTACACCACGACCAGGACTTCTGGAAGAATGTGCTTTGGAGAGACGGATCTGAAGAGTCTTGTGAGAGAGAGAGAGAGAGAGAGAGAGAGAGAGAGAGAGAGAGAGAGAGAGAGAGGAGCGAGCTGCATTTGTCCACCTGTCTCGAATGGTTCCTGGCACTGCAGTAGTTGTGAGAGTAGATGAGTGTTCATGTCATGTCTCTCTCAAACTCCACCTGCTCTGGAGATACTGTATGAAGAGCAAACAGACCTGCTGAACTGTTCTCTCATTATGAACTAGGCCACGTACAGAACAGGCTGCACAACCCTTGAGCTTCACCAACCCTGAAACAGCCCTGAAACCCAGCAGCTCAAACAAACCGAGTTCTATAGGGTCACATACAGAGTCCTGCACGGTACAACCAGCTGTGAAATGCCTTGATAACTGCTCACTCATACATATGAAACAATAATATATATATAAATATATCTTAAATATATAAAAATAAAAAGGGGAAAAAATGTTCTTCTTTTTTTAAGAAATGAAACATAAAAGTGGTCATAATACTACTACTACTACTAATAATAATAATAATAATAATAATAATAATAATAAGTGATAGATGTACAGTGAAAGGTCCTGTGTATGATATGATGTTTATGTGGGGTCTTGAGGGGTGTACCAGCTATGCAGTGGTCAGTACCTACTAAATGTGCTCCAAGGAAGGGCAACTGGAGAACTGGTGACCCCCAGGGCTCACTGATGCTCATGGAGGGCCCACCTCACAACTTACAGGACTTAAAGGACCTGCGGCTAACATTACTCTTGGTATCTTCAGGGGTCTTGTGGAGTCCATGCTTGGACAGGTCAGAGCTGTTTCAGCAGCATGAAGGGGGGGTCTTAAAACAGTTCATTTGAGGTCATCCCAGGTTAGTCTCTACGGATTGAGGAGTGAACAGTCTGTTTAGAAACTGGAGGTTTTGATTACATACAAGAAAAGTCATTGTTGTTCATGGAGTAGGTCTTTTAGATCTCATCTAGAAAGCCTCTTTCCTTAATATTCAGCTGTGCGAGGCTATGGCCTCAGCAGGCTTTGTTTTAAATGAATAAAGAAAGAGATGAGAGCTTTAGTTGTGTGGGTGTGCGAAAGAACACGAACACTGGAATCTCCATGGGGCACCACTCCCCAGCTTTGATTCGACAACATCGTCTTAATAAAGCAGAAATGGCCAAAATAACAGCAGGATGGGAGCGAGAGCCCTGCCTATTACTACACACAATGACTCTTTTTCTGCAGCACGAGAAGGAAAGTGGAAGTAAACTGAATGGACTGAGCTTTATTTCCATTTAGGAAAATGATGTGCCTGGATCAAACATCAGGTTGAGCAAGCTTTCAAAAGCCAGCACTTGCTCTGCACCCTGAAAACTCGCTCCACTCTGAAAGAGTCAACACACACCGTGCCCTTCGAAAAATGTCAGCCTTTAATATTCCGGTCACACAAAGGGCTTTGACGTTACAGTGACCGGCAGCAAAACGACGCGTTAAGCTTTAGAGGAAGTCAAATTCCACGCCAGCTGATTACATAACAACCCGCGGTGTTGGAGTTAGAGCCAACACTGGCTGGCCTACGAGAGGTCGTGCGGGGCAAAGCAGTCGGTGGTGGTCTATGGCGGTACTGAGCCTGAGCGGAGGATTACACTAAATCTGCTGAAAAGACAAAAGACCCATTATCTACTTGACTGCAGATCCATCACCCCAACACCCTGCATCTCAGATAAATCTCACAGCACTGCAGAATTTGCTGCGCAACTAACTCTTTTCCCGAGAGTTAAACAAATGCGGCCTGGTATGCTCCTCCAGCTCCTACTCGAACCACAGCTCTCTAGCTCTTAAAGACGTGGAGGTGGGGTGAGGAGACTGATGACCTAGTCCAGAAAGACCAGTTTTGGTCAAAGAGGGTCATGATAAGTGTGACATTTCTCCATCCTTTTTCTGATAAACTGATGAACATGGATATTGATATAAACATTGGTAAATCTGTGCTGGCCCCTCATGCCAACAATCAAGTAGTATTGTGTAAAGTATTGTGGTCACTAAGAATATTGGCTCAGAATTCTAGAAATAGGACAATTATCTGACTGACTGACCAACTACCCAACTAAATACCTAATTAACTAACTAACTGATTAACTAATTAATTAACTGACCTACTGACTAACTGATTTACTGACCTACTGACTAACTGACCAACTATTTGAGTGAGTGACTGACTGGCCCTCTGACTAGCTGACTAGCTAATCAACTGACCAACTGATTGAGTGACTAACTGACTAGCTGACTGATCAACTGATTAACTCCCTGCCTGATTGAGGGACTAACTGTGTAGCTAACACTGACCAGCTGACTAGCTAATTAACTGGCTCACTGACTGACTGACCTTCTGACTAGCTGACTAACTGACCTTCTGACTAACTGATCAACTGACCAACTGATTGAGTGACTCTATGACTAGCTAATACTGACCAGCTGACTAGCTAATTAACTGGCTCACTGACTGACTGACCTTCCGACTAGCTGATTAACTGATTAACTGACCAACTGATTGAGGGACTAACTGTGTAGCTAACACTGCCCAGCGTACTTGCTAATTAACTGGCCTACTGACTAACTGATCAACTGACCAACTGATTGAGTGACTCTATGACTAGCTAATACTGACCAGCTAACTAGCTAATTAACTGGCCTACTGACTGACTGACCTTCTAACAAACTGATTTTAATGACTGCCTGAATGAATGACTAACAACTGACTAACTAATAATGACCAGCTGGCAAACTGACTAACTGACCTACTGACTAACAAGTGCCAGAATGCTACAGACCAGGGCTTGTATGAGAGAATCACAGGCCTGATGTGCTACATACTAACCGTGTGCTAAGGGAGTAGGCTGACTGGTCTCCCAGGGACCAGCTCTGGACCACAAAAGCTCAACGGCAGAAGGGCCTTACCAACAACATGCCACAACCCAAAAGCTTCTTCAGCCCAAGAGAAAGAATGGAACAGTGGGGACAGGGGACGCTCACGGTGATCCAGCTGCCATTAGCTGAGGCCTAATGGCTAATTTTTCACTCAGTGCTCTTTTGGGAGTTGAGCTGCAGATTGTAAAACGAGGACAGCTGATACCTTCTTGCTGTTTTTTTTTTTTACAAGAGAGCCGGATGCGTCCACCGAGATGGAAGAAAAGCAGTAATTGCGTAAATGAGGGGAAACATCAGCTGAGGACAGAAGGGTGATGAATGCTAAATGAGGGAGTGAGTGGGAGATAATTCAGTCAAATGAGTAGTTTGCGTGACATCCTTCCTGTTTTCCTCACTAGTGCTGGGAAGCGCCGGTTACATGCAGTTTGAGAGCCAGCAATGCCAGACTGATACTGACCTTCCATTTATTTATTGATATTAGAGAATAGATTTATTGATCATTTAGATTGGCCAGATTACCTATCCTCCATGTACCCATGGGAGAACACACCCATTTTCAAAAACATAATATATTTATCTTATAGAGATGAACTACCTGGACCTGGACCTCCTAACCCAGAATTATAGGGCACAAGCTAGGAAACCCCCCTGGACTAAACAAGGTTGTGGGTTCCATACCCAGGTCTGCTGAGCTGCCACTGTTGGGCCCTCAAGTCAAGGCTCTTATCCCTCTCACCTCCAGGGGTGCTGTAGCATTTCTGACCCTGCGCTCTGACCCTGGCTTTCTCAGCTGGGATATGTGACAATTTACTGGGGCAGAGGTGGCTCAGAGGTTAGATCTCTGGTTTATGGATAACATGGTTGTGGGTTTGATACCCATGTTTGACCCTTTGAGCAAAACCCTTAAGCCTTTCTGCTCCACAGGCACCTAACGAAGGCGAAGGCTGCCCATCGCTCTGGACAGGTGTCTGATTTCCATCCATTTGCAACATTAATGGGGAATGTGGTTATCTTGCTTTGTCTAATATGGTTTATGTAGATGTTTATCAAAGTGTAAAAAATGTGACTAACAATCATATCAGTCATTAAACCATAAACCGCAGAATTTGGCCTTTTTTTAGCTTCATATGGTCAAACATTAAGCAAAGTTCTGGGAATTTGTAGCTTCGTAAAATCAGACAGGCTTTATTGTTGATACTTGGCAGAGAATGCACCCAATTCTTTTCCCCATTGGTTCCCACTCTATTCTTAGCAACACATCTTTCTGTCTGTCTCTCTCTCTTTTGCTGTCTCTCTGTGCTGTGGGCAGTGGGGCAGAGGAGGTTGACCCTCTTTCTGCACTCCCTTCCTGCTCCCCTCATCCTCCCTTAGGAGCAATTCCATCCTAATTCCCCAGAAACGTCCATTTCCCAGACTACCGTGGGATATTTACTACTTACTGGAGTCCCTCATTTCTCTTTGTTTTTTTAAAGGACTTTAGATTGTCATACTAAACAACAGTGCCCACAGCAGCGAGGACCTCTCCTAGAGCGATTACAAGGCCAAGCATGACATCGAAAAGTAGGGCAGCGCTAACGCAGGGAAGACACTCGTCCTCCTTTCACGCTGCGCTCAAGACCGTCCAACGTCAAAGTCAGTAAAAGCCTCCTAAGGCGGCCTATGACTTTTCCCCAAAAGTTGGAGTGCTCGTTCAGATGGAGGCTTAGTCCCACAGCCCGCCTGCTGACTGGGGGCAGTGGGGGTGAGTTGGATTAGGAGGAGCTAAGAAAGAGAAAGATTAATGTCACTGCGAGACTGCAGTGCTGTCTTTTCTTCATCCCTCCCTCCCCTCGTTTTAATCAAGCGAGGCTAAGTTTTATGTCGCCACACGGCTTGTTCAGAAAGCGGGCATAAAAGCAAGTTTAATGGCATCCATGGGAGTAGGCTTCATGTTGGAGAGATCTAAATCACCAGACTCCCAGTTTTTGTTGTCTTTCTTTATTTAAACCAGAAAAACCCAAGTGAGACGGATGAGGGAGAGCTAGCATAAAACAAAGACACAGAAACCAGAGCAAACTTGGCAGAAAACACAACCAGATAAATTGTTTATGATTCAATTTCATTAAAAACACGTACAGAGGTTCAGTCAGCGGGGCTGGGTATTTGCAGCGACTTCATAAACTGTATAGAACAGCACACAGGACACACCACGTAAGAGCCACTGTTTGGACAAAAGTATTGAGACACCTACTCAAATGCTCATTGTTTCTTCTGAAATCAAGGGTATTAAAGAGTTGATCCTGCTTTTGTTGAAGTAACTGTCTCTACTGTCCAGAGAGGAAGAGGCTTTCTACTAGATTTTAGAGGAACATTGCTGTGAGGATTTGTGCATTTGTGAGGTCAGGATGTTGGATGACCCACCTCATCATTCCCAACTCCCCAACTCATCCCATTCAAAAGTATTAGATGAACATAGGTCTTCCACTGCTCCACAGCTCAATGCTGGGGGGGCTTTATACCCCTCTAGCCCACACCTGGCATTAGGCAGCATGGTGCCAATAGGTTCATGATGTTTATCTGCTCCAGAGGGTCCTATTCTATTGGCAGTACTTCTTCTCTACAGGGACTAGACAAGCTGTGTGTGTGTGTGTGTGCATTTGCACATCTGTGTCAGCAATGGGTGCAGCTTAAATTGGCTGAATGCTGAATTAGAACCAGGGGGTGCTAATATCTCACAAAGCTTGATGTCACATTCCTGAAGATACAGCATAACAGCCACAAAAGACCTAAATACAGCTACTAGCTCAACTCACACACAGATTCAAATCCTATATTGGCTCCTATACTGTTGATATGTGGTTGCTATGGAATTACAGGTACTGTTGTTACTAAGTGGTTGATGTGGTGTTGCTATATGGTTGCTATGTGGTTTCTATGGTGTCTCAGGTGTTGGCTATTCTATTTCAAGTGTTTGCTTAGTGGATGGTCAGGTGTTTGATAGGGTGTTTCCATGTAATTGGTTGAGTGCTACTAATGTATCTGTATTATTTGGGACATAAAAGGGTGCAAAACACTTTTGTACCCCAATCATTCCTAAGGGGAGAAAATGCAAGTAATGAAACATTGCAAAATGCAAAGGATGTCTCTTTTTAGAGGAATGTTTAAATATTGGTAGGTGCAGTACACTGCAGAGAGGTGGGCAGAGAAGCAGTCACCAAACGGGACAGGCAAGGTCAGAGTCTACTGCTTTGATTAATGATAAGGTGAGAGAAAGACAAAGACCCTCGGGAAAGATGACCACAACTTGTCTGTGTAATAGCCACATAAACAAGACATGGGGACATGAGTAATGCAAGGCACCACGTCTCCCCCCCACCCCCCATCACTCAAGGAGTCCTGGTTACATAAGACTCCCCGTGAGGAGCATCGCCTGAGAAAAGATACTCACAAGCCGTGGAGGAGAAAGAGTGAACGAGGAAGGTCAACATGCAGGGCCAGATTTCACGAGTGAGTGCACTGAAACACTCTACGATGATTCTGGCCTCCCCTCAGGTCATGATTTAGCGTTAGCCTAGCGTGCATGCCAGATTTCTTGCTTTGAAAGACCCAGAGCACTCCAAGAAGCCCAGAGGCAGAAAAGCAACATTCAGGCCCCATCAGCTTCTTTTCTCCTGCTCTGGAAAACAAGCTCAAACAGACAGCACAGCCCTTTCAGTGCAGGGCCTCGGACCTCCTCTTACACACTTACAACACACTTTTCATCAAGAAAAACGAGGGAGCAAATCAGGGCCTGGGAACAAAACAAGCTATTGCGAAAAGAAGGGTCCGAAGTAGGGCTTTAATCTAATCTAATTAGTCAGTGTGTTGTGGGCAACAGCTAACGATTAGACCTCTTGCTGATCTTCATCAAAGTTTTGAAGATTGACCCGTGAGGACCATGGCTGCTAAATACATAGCCGGTCTATATAAGAGGCTGTCCTTGCTGGGAGAGTAGTGTCTTCAAGTCCTGGAGGAGATCCACATCAAGATTTGCCCACCTCCAACTCCATTTAATTAAATAGAGGCTTTACGGCCGGGGCGGCTAATGGCGATCGATGGTCTTTAGGTTTAGGGTAAATTAAACAATGTGATAACAGGTCAATATAATCTACTTCAGCAAGAAAATACCTTACGAGTAGAAATGGGTTAAAAGGATCTTCATTGACGTATGCATGTGAATAAATAAATAAACAAATAAATAAATGAAGTCAGTAGTAGCAGGCTAAGTGGAAACCAACATTAGATTCTGCTTCGCTCAGCCAAGAAGGTCTTAAAGCACACAGTTAAAACAAAAAAAACATACTGGTAAAATATTCTGTATAAAATTTTAATTTATACTGTACTTTTAAATGTGCTGCTTAGCTCTTGAAGCACATTATAAAAAAACAATAATAAAACTAAATAACTGGACTAAATAAATGCATTGGCAAATAATTGTTTTTGTAAATTCAACAGAAAATTAATTTAACAGAATTTTGAGTGAAAGAATAGTATGTGTTGTGTGTAAATACATAACAGTTCGCTCCTTTATATATAGCAAAATACGTACCATCAAAAACCACAATAACGGACAATTTGTCATAAATTATTAAAACATATTCAGTGTGAATGTTGTCTTTCTGGGTTTTATGGACTCATTATCCAGCAAGTAGAAATGGGTTAATAGAACCTTTGCTGATGTATGTATGCATGTATGTGTGTACATAATTAAATATATATATATATATATATATATATATAAAGTCAGTGGAAGTCAACATTAATTAATGCTTGGCTCAGCCAGGAAGCTCTTAAAGCACAAAAAAATTAAATTAAATTAAATAAATAAATAATAAAGTGTACAATGTATTTCAGGTGAATTTCCATGAATTTAAAGAATATTTTCTTTGAATTCCTCTTAAAAGACAGTTAGAAAATATTGTGTGTATACAGGATAATTATATTAATACACATATTTTATAAATAAATATTTATATTTATTAAGTTATATTGTAAAAAAAGAACTGCCAAAAATGGTACTAACATAACAGATTATTCTTGTATTAATTTTCTTTTTATGTATCTGATTTGTGGGACAAATCAGATACATTAATGCATTTATTCAGTGTGAATTCTTTCCGTGTTTTTTTTTTTTTTTTTTTTTAGTTCTACAATTATTTTCTTTTATCCAGCAAGGAAATGCCAGGAATTTCACTGATTGGTATAAATAAATAAACAAAGTCAGTAGCAGGCTAAGTGGAAATCAACATTATTGCTGCTTGGCTCAGTCAGGAAGCTCTTGAAGCTCTTATTGATGCCTGGAATCACATCCGCTTAGTCTGTCAGTGATGAATAGTAAATCTCTCCGTCTTTCTGCGTTCATTATGAAGATATCACAACACTGTGGCAAAGAAGAGCCCTGGACAGCACAGCAGACCCTAAAACAGACGCAGGGAGGGGGCTCCAGTGCAGAAGAAAGCATCTGCCACGTGGCTTGGAGGGTGGCTCTGTGGAGAAAGAGCGAAGGGGCTCGACAAAGGAGTTCGGGGGCCTTTGTGTGGAGGAGAGTCCACAGGGAGGGCAGGTGCCTTCCATTATCAGAGCCATTATTTGCTACTGCTGGGTCTGTACACTAATGACTTCCCCCACCCACCCATAGATCCATCCATCCATCCATCTACTGCCTCAGCTCCACCCCTGCTCTCTCTCTCTGAGCACATGAGCTCAGAAAGAGTTGGAAGAACAAAGGGATTGCTTTCCTTGTGTGCTGAAAGAATAGCAACATGACCCCTGGTTGCCTCGATACAACAGGCCGTGTTAATATCAAAGAACTATTCCCAAATAGGTTCCCGAACACTGGAGCAGGCGGAACACCTACACTCCTACTCGCTTTCACATATGAGTAGACATATGCTTTAGGTCCCAGGTTTTCAGAGTAAACGACTGTCAGCAGTTTAACTACCAACCTTTGCTTCGAGGTCTGATTCCATGCGTCAGATGAGCGGGGTGGTCACTGCCTACAACAACACCAAGCATTCAATACAATCTAAAAGTGTGTTCCATTAACGGATGTTAATTAAGGATTTTAGTCATAAACAAGGTCAGTCTGCAATTGCAGTCGTCAGCAAAGCTACCTGTAATTTTAGTAAAATGAACACAACCTAAGCTGCCCTCTAAAATGATTTATATTTAATATTTATAATTATAGTTAAACTATAAAAAACATCTCATTCTGTTTACATCCAGACATTGTTCTAGTTCGCTTGGTTGGAAACCAAAATATTGAATAAGCACATTTTCTGTAATAGAGTTTGTTTGTTTTATTTAAATAGTTAAATAATAATAATAAATAAAATAATAAATAAATAAAAATAATAAAAAATAGAACCTCCAACAGAACCTAAACCTAACCTAGAGCTAAACCCAGCCCGGGTCGAACCCTGTTCACACAGTTGACAATTTAACAGATAATTTACTATAGAGGGCTAAATCCAAAGTGAGACACATACACATAGGGCCCTATTACAGTGATCTTTCGGCGAGCTGCTAACCGTGCAGTGTGATTTAGAGGGCGTGTTGGTGTGTCTTTGCTAACGTAACGACGGGAAAAGTTCGCCTTGTGCAATAAAAAAAGTCATGAACTAAGTCTCCTAATTAATCATGGGTGTGTTTTTTTTTTGGCCGTAATGTGCAATAATAAACCAATCAGAGTTTAGCTCGCCACCCCCCCCCCCCCCCTTAAGAGCGAGGTGTGGTCTGACTTTGCCGGATTGCTATGTCAGTGGTGTAAAGCGTGGGGGGTGTACGAGCATTGGGCTGCACGCGCCTGTGTTGACAATTCACTGCAGAGCTAGCAATGACCGTCTGATTGTTGACGAATGTCTGCCTAGGCTGTTTTCAGTCAGTGTTCACCTGACCGTGTTTTCCAGTACTAGGATATCAATACGCCAGAAATTGACCTGAACACCCCTCATTTCGAGACCACCGCGCCCATCAGCGTAGATATATATTCACAAGCACTGTTGCTATTTAACCTCTTGAGACCCTGCGTCCTCATTGGGACATTACATTTCTGCTTCTCTGCACCATCATACTCATTTTCTAAAACTTTGACCCTTTGGCCTCATATGAGGACATTGTTTTTTGTTTTTTTTTGCAAAAATGACTTCCTGTATAAAGACAAAGTTTAGCAACTTATCCCAAATAGGAGAAATTAAAAATGTACACCAAGCAAGCGCGAGGCGGGAGTCAGGAGGCATGAAAATAGACTGTTGGCGGGGTGTAAGCATTGCGACGTGCCTTGCACAGGGTGTAAGTTAGGGCCCATAGTGCTGAAGTATGTGTAGTTCACTAGCTGGGGATGTTGGTATTAATATATTTATTTATTATAAAAATAAAGAAGACAAAATGATAATTTGCATAATAATTTAAATAATAGTGATGTTTAGTTATATACATTATCAGCTCAGGGTTAGTGGTTACTCAACTTGGTGTTGATTGTGAAGCATTTCTTTGCTTTCTAGTGCTGTAATCACAAATGTGCTAATAACTAATTAGCCAGTCTGGAGCTGGCCTATGTAAAGAAGAACTGAAAGAAGCAAAACAGAAGAAAATGAAAGCAGAAATGTCTCAGGAAACCCCCTTCCAAATCCCCCCAATTCCACATGAAGCCTGGTGTCCACACCAGGTCAGCACTCCCTACCAAGACACACAGCAGTCACTAAGTGAGACGTGTAACATGGTGAAGTTACTGTAAGCAGAACCGCCTAATCTGACTGTTTACAGTAAAGTGACATGACGCATCACACGGGATCACGTACTGTATCTCACAGTGTGACACAAGCGAGTACGATGTCATGGTGACAGTAGTAACGGCTCAGTAAATAAAAAGGAAGAAGGTCACTGTACACCAAACTGCAACATTGCCGTGATGCGTTTCTGACAGATTGTGGCGAGGCCGGGATTATGCAGGCTCGCCTCGCGGAGTCACAGGCTGTCAGCTCTGGTTATTAGAGACATGTGGATTTCGGGAATCCTCCTTGGCTAGCAGAGCTCCGTAAGGCCGAGATTTCATCTCTCACTCTGCTGAGGCATGGATTCGCATTCAGCAATCACGTTTCACAGCGTCACATCAGCCGTGGGGATGTTTCACTGGGCTGTCTGCTGGGACAGAGATGCGGCCTTGAATAATAAGACTGCGCCACAATTTACAGGAGATGAATAAGGCTCATGTTCCTGCAAGTCTATCAGATTAATGCTGCTGCTGGTCATTCAGCAAGTTAGTGAGTCAGTCTTTAGCAGTTTAGGGTTTGCTATTCCCGCTAAAAAGTCCTGTTACCTTCTGAGAACATTCCTTACTGTGGTGGGCTGATGACGCCTACAGGACAGCCAGAGGATGGTCTGCTAGAACACAGCAGTAAAAACAAAGGATCTAATGAAACTGGGTTGGGCTTATAATAGTCGGCATCCACTGGATCAGATCGGCTGTGACTATTTATTTATTTATTTATTGATTGATTGATGAATTGATTTATTTAAAAGAGAATAAAATGTAAAAAAAAAAACTGCAGCTATTCCAAAACATTTTCTGAAAAGGCGTCCAGTTCACGTGACGGAGCCGTCTGAGGAGTAAAATTCACATACTCATACATATGATTTAAAATCTGGGAGTAAACGGGTCTCTACAACACAATGCACTGGGGTGTTTTCCTGATGTGATAAGATAAGAAGCATCAGCATCATAACTGCGTAACTACAACCATAAATTCAAAACTAACTGAAAGCCTGAAGACAAAACTTTTTTAAAATTTTATTATGATTATGATTATTATGTAAACGCTTGTATGTAGCCCTTTGCGGATATGACAGAATAGACTGTGAGGTAAGCCAGCATTTCTGCTGTGCAAACCCAAAAGCTGCATTCTAACTAACTGACCCAGCAGATTTTCACAACACAGCGCTCTGTACTGCAGTATGCAAATCTCTCGAGTGGGATTGGTAAACAGCTTCTCTAACGAGACCTCAGACCCTCAGCGGTGACTTCAAAAGACTTACTTACAGTGCACATAAATAAAGCCCCTGCAAGGGAAGGAGTCTTGATTCTGCCGTGGTGAGTCACTCCATCCAGTAAGAGGAAGGCTTCCCACTCAGACACACATTCACACACACTTACACACACCCTGTGGCTATGAAGTCTGGGTGATCCATCATCAGTGGAGGAAGCAGATGCAGCTTCACTGGAGATGATCGTTAGCTGTTAGCATTAACGAAGTGCTGTCAGCAAGTCTTGGCATCATGCGTGTTTCAGCAAGCTATTGGTGGAACACACCTGCGTGCAGGGATGAGCTTCGCGTCCTAGACGTTCCATTTCTTCGTCAGGTGAGCGGACGAGGCGTCCGGCCTGACAGAGCGGTTCTAATGCGAGCTGAAAGCGCTCCCGGCCACGCCTCATCTCTGACTGAGCGGCCCTGGAGAGCAAGAAAAGCAACTTCTGCGAGTTATCATTCCTCCGTCGGAGAAGCAAAAGAATCGCTTGACTCGGGTGTGGGCTGCATTTGGCGTGCAAACACACTACACCCCATCACACCCCATCATACCTACACCAGCTATCAAACAAAAGGGTTTATTGTCAGGAGCAGGGTTTTCTACGTCCACACCTAAACCGTGTCTTGGGTCTTTAAAGGTTTACAATAGATTGGAGATCACGCCTCCACCCAACGACAACGAACGAACAATGCAGACAGGATTTTACACTTATGGCTGTTTTACAGGTACTGAGGGATCATAAACTCTAACCACCTGTGATGCCATAGCAACCACTTAGCAAAACCATAGCAACCACTTAGGATACCATGCCATCTACCTAGTAATAATATAGCCACTACATGACAACCACTATTCTGTTAACAACATAAGCAATTTGATAGCCACAACCTAGAAACACTGTGGCAACCACTTAACATTCACCTAGCAACATCAAAGCAACCACCTAGCAACCACTTGGCAACACCATAGCAACTAGTTAGGACATCATGCCAACTACCTAGTAACATTATAGCAACTACACAACAACCACTGAACAATTACGTAGCATCCACCTAAAGACATCATAGCAGCCATCTAGCAACACTACACCACTTAGCATCCACTAAACAATTAAATGGCCACCACCTAGCAACACTATAGCAACCACAACAGAAATGACTTAGCAACACCAATGCAACCACCTAGCCACCACTTGGCAACACCTTAGCAACCAGTTAGGACACCATGCCAACTACCTAGTAACACTATAGCAACTACACAGCTACCACTAAACAATTCAGTACCAACCACATAGCAGCATCATAGCAGCACCCTGGCAACACTACAGCAACCAATTAGCATTCACTAAACAAATCAATAACCACCACCTAGCAACACTATAGCATCCATTTAGCATCCACCTTCCTCCGGAAGCCGTCTCCCTCCACCCATCCTCACCCTCTTCTATAGGGGGACCATAGAGAGCATCCTGAGCAGCTGCATCACTGCCTGGTTTGGGACCCGCACAGCCTCTGACCGCAAGACCCTCCAACGCATTGTGAGGACAGCTGAGAGGATCATCGGAGTCTCTCTCCTCTCCGTCATGGACATTTACACCACCCGCTGCATCCGCAAAGCAACCAGCATTGTGGATGACTCCACCCACCCTTCACACAGACTGTTCTCCCTCCTGCCATCAAGAAGAAGGTACCGCAGCATCCGGTCCAACACGACCAGACTCTGCAACAGCTTCTTCCACCAAGCCATCAGACTCCTCAACGCAACTCAACTTCTGACCTGATGTCTTTCCTGCTACATGCACACTCTCTCTCTCTCTCTCTTTCTCTCTCTCTCTCTCCAACCATTTACCCCAGATAATATGGGGTAATATAACATAACATAAGATAATATAACATTTTTGCACTAATAACTTTACTACCTCACTGGACTTAATATTTATTACACACTGCATAATTTGCACACTACCGCCAATTATTTATTATCCTCTGTCTGTACTGTGTTGTGTTGTCTGTCTGCACTTGTATTGTGTTGCACTTGTGTTCTGTATGCACTGTCTATGTTGCACCATGGTCCTGGAGGAACGTTGTTTCGTTTCACTGTGTACTCTGTATGTAGTTGAAATGACAATAAAACCCACTTGACTTGACTTGACTTGACACCTTGCAACACCACAGCAATGACTAAGCATCACCAAAGTAACCACCTAGCAACCACTTGGCAATACCATAGCAACCAGTCAGGACTTCATGCCAACTACCTAGTAACACTATAGCAACTACACAGCTACTATTAAACAATTCAGTAGAAACCAACTAGCAGCATCATCGCAACCACCTAGCACCACCACATCAACCACTTAGCAACAGCATATTAACCACCTAGCAACCACTTAGGACACTACATCAACTACCATCTAACACTACAGCAACTACACAGCAACCACTAAGTTAATTTTATAAACAACCCAATGGATCATATGGACTGATGAGTGATTGGTGCTTTTTGACAATTTCCACAAATTATATATTATTTTATTAATTAAGTGATATTTATAGATCAGCTGCAGTTCTGTTTGACTCTCAAACCCAACAGAAGTCACATGCCACCCAGCCCTTGTTCTGGCAATGTCACCGTCTCCCTGCCCCCCAGAGCAGGCTGCCTGTTGGCCCGCGGGCGCCGCAAACAAGCGAAATCATTGAGCGAAGCGTGGCTGTAAAAAGCCTGGTGACTCAGAGGAGATGTGTCATTTCACACACTTGCTCTCAGGGACACATCTCCCCGTCCACAACAGCAGACATCTCCAGACACCCAAACAAACATGTTCCGGAGAACTGCAACCAAAAACGCTTCTGGCTTCTTGGTCTAATTTTGCACAGCACAGAAATAGATGGAATCTGCCTAGTAAAGCAGCTGAACACGTTTACAACATGTCCACATATTTGCAGACACCAAATCTAATTCTAACAAATGCATTCAGGTGTGCTAATGTCCTTTAAAAAGACCCTGTAGAGAAGTACTACCAATAGAATAGGACTCTCTGGAGAAGATAAACATGATCAACCTATTGGCACCATGCTGCCTAATGCCAGGCGTGGACTAGAGGGGTATAAAGCCCCCCAGCATTGAGCTGTGGAGCAGTGGAGGAACTGTGTTCTCTGGAATGATGGTGGAGGAGCTCCATCCAGTACTTTTGGGATGAGTTCGCGTGATGATCATCCAACATCCTGACTTCCCTAACGCTCTCACTGTCACTGAATGCAATCAAATACTCACAGCAATGCTCCTCCAAAATCTAGTAGAACGCACTAGACAGTAGAGACATTTACTCCAACAACTATAAGCTCTTTTGAATACTCTTGATTTCAGAAGAAACATTGAATGAGCAGGCGTCCCAATACTTTTGTCCAAATCTTGTATTCACTTGAAAGGGACTTCAGCGTAGGCCATTTGAAGCCTTTTTTCATTGCTGTAATCCCTCTGCTCCTGGTTTTGAGGCTTGACTTGTGTCCGTGCCGCTGGGGGATTAGGATTAGCTGATGTATAAGAGGTTGGGGAGGCATTGTGATGCTTTAGTGAGAGGGACCATGAGGATTGTTGCTACTAGTTCCTGTGGCCTAGTTTGTACAATCGTTGTCAAAGGAACCGATTTACCTTTGCAGGCGTATTGACAGAGCTAACAACTGATTGGTCATCCGTTCATGTGATGCCACAACCCATTTAACCCCTTAAACAGCCTATGTCCCGTCAGCGGGCCAAAAGTGTTATCACAAACTTCCAACACCAGAGAATAATGAGTAAACCACCTTAGTGTGTGAGTGTTCAGCTGTTCATTAGACGGCATCAGACTGATCGGAAAGCATCATTAGAACAGCATCAGCACAAAGAACCTGTCTACAAGCCTGCAGACTATTATATAAGGCCCCAAAACGTCAGTCCGAAGCCTTTCAGGTCTTTGTTTTGTTTGGCTATGCGATTCACGCTGGACAGTCTTGATTTCTGGCACTTTTGCGGCCAGCGCAGACAGGAAGAGCTCCGGGGAAAGATTAAACCGAGAGATTAAATACTCCACATGCTCACGTTAATAGTGGCAGCAAATAATCTGAAGCTTGTAAATCAGGTCATCAGGATATAACCTGAGGGAAAGCGAAGAAAAGAGAAAGATTATCCTCAATGAGGCCCCGAGGCTCGAACTGCATCATTACTGCATTAACTGCTTCATCAACAGCGGAGCTCAGAACGCCTGAAAACAAACAAACCAGCAGTGATACCAGAAATCAGCACATGCCAAGTCCTTTAAATCCAAAGAGGAAGCAGAGCGAGTGTTATCCAGTAAAGCAGCGAGAGGCACAGCGCCCCAGGAAGGCTGCCTTTAATCTAGGGAATAATCTGGGCTTTAAGAAGCTCCACTAGGTCAGAGCACACCTCGCAGGTTGTCCAGGCAAAGGCCATCAGCTCTGCCATCGGTCCAAGCTCAACTTGCTCTGGAGCTCGGCCAACAGACAGCCTCCGAAACAGAAGGTGGGGGAGGAAAAGAGGAGGAGAAAGAGGAGTGATCCATTAACAGATGGCATAGAATGAGTCCCTGAGGACCAGACAAGATCATGAACATGCAATGCTATTAGCAGGAGAAAGGAGAAGAGAGAAGACTGGGTGTGCAGGTTCAGGCCCAGATCTCTGTGCTGGAAGTGTTAGGATGAGAGGTGGGATGTCACACTGTATGGGTGGGTTCTGTATGGGTCAGTATTGTGTAGGTTATCGTCGGTCCTTGAGGACTTCCTCAAACCACTTGATTAGCACTTATTTTCCTCTTCTACATATTTCCCAACATCAAAATCCTCAAAGGTGCCACCAAGAATGAACAGTGCAGAGAAACGAGGAGAGAGATACGTCCAACTAAACCTAAATAAACATATCCAGTTAATTCTGTAGACTTTTAATAACTCACATATCAACAACTACATTATTCACAAAAGCTGATGGCTTAACTGCAGTAGTGCATGAGTGGTCACTTGCTCTTACAGCCTTCAACACTGAGGCCCAGCAGCCACCCATTCTATAAAATCCAACTGCATACCTAAGTGTGGGTAGCCCATGGGGAATGACTACACGCTGCCCGTATGCGCATGCCCAATTCCAGGACCAATATTTAAACCTCATTCCAGACCGTCGGTTGTTTCGCTGGTTTCGTTTTTGGGCAGTGTTTGAGTAGCCCAGCCTCTGTAGCTGTGCTGCAGTATCAGCTCTGTTAGTGTGACTATCAGCGCTAATTACCAGCATCTGAAACATAAAAATCCTTGGGTGGATGTGGATGTTTTATTAGGGCCGTGAATTGAAAATGGATCAAAACCGAAATTTAGAACCGTCATTAGCATCATTTATAATAATTATTTATAGATTTTAATGTTGTTCTTATTTGTCCTACTGTGTGTGTTCATATACTCTCCCCTTAAAAACCACCTACTGCAAGCATAGTCACATGACTCCACCCCTTCCAGGAACTAGGAGGAACTCAAACCCAGAGCCAACAGAGCCAACTCAAGCTGCTTTTATAATCGACCATTAATCATAATCGAGGTAAAGTGTTTAATTATTAGCAATCCTGATTTGAGGTCATATCGTCCAGCATGACACTTTACTGCGTATTATTCAGTAAAACTAAACAATGTCTTTTTTATTTGAAGTAAAAACGATAAACTGTGTGCTGCTGATGTGGAATTGGCTGATTAGCTGAGGTATGATTTTCATCCTTTCTGCTGGTGTTGGATATGCCTATGGCACAAATCAGGGGTTCAACTCCTGCCATATTGCCCAAACTTTGTGTCGAGACAGGGTGGGGAGGAGGCCTTTCTGTTTTCAGCTCCAATTAACAAAGCACTCCTTCCAAACCTGTAGTCTAGCCTGAAGGCATTTTAGCATAATGGCCAAACCAGCACCATTACACATATTTAACTAATGAATTATGCCTGAGTTAATCAGAACTCTCCGCTGCGTTTAATGAAACTCCATTCATCTTTTCACAAAACAAGATATTAGCGGCCTTTTCAAGATGAACGTGCTACTTGAAGGAACTCGCTGTTCTGTTATCAGGTTCACAGTGCCAGCGCTGGACACTTAAAGACCTAATCTGCTTGTTGGTCTCTTTCATAGATTTCAAAACACATTTCAGAGACTTTCTCATCTTGATTCATTCATCATGCATGCTTCAGAGACTTTGGCAACTTTGGGGACTTTGGATTTTCTTCAAAGACGACCCAGTTCGCTAATCGGCTGAGCCACCAATCACTGGAGTCGAACAGTGCCAGAAATGGCTGGCCCACCCAATTAAGTCTGGATCGCTGTGGAGGGTTGCAGTGATGTGGAAAGGGAATGTGGCACTCTAGAAGGTTGAGTAACGATGCTGTGCGGGACGCTAGGACCCGTTAGAGTTCGGGCTGAGCGCTGACAGATTGTGATGAGCTATGATTAAATAAAGGCACATAATTACGCTTCCATCACTCTTTTATCGCACACGAGTCAGAGGAGATTCACATCAATGTGCAGCTACTTAGGTACGCATGCACTCACACTGCCTTTTAGCCCAACGCTCCATTATCTTCACTGTCACACAAGACAAGACAGCTTTTTAATCTTCTTCAGAGTTTTCCAGGCCTGGAGGCCCAAAGTGTTTTCCCTGCTCTGACACCCCTGATGTCTCAACTCATGAAGAACTTGATCATTATCGGGTGGCCTTAAAAAGCCTGAGATTCTCAAACTATAGCGCATCCAACAAAACTAGAAGAGCTAAAATTTTCATTTCAGGAACAGACCAAACAAACCATGACAATCTCTTCCCAAGATCAACAGTAAGGTTCACTGTTGGCCTTGTTGTGCAAAAGTCCATAAGAAGGCTCAACTGGTACCACACCCACCCCCTCCTCCCCAGACAGGCCCCAGCATCAGGTCCAACTCACTACAAATAAGTATAGAGTAAGTTAGAGGGTCCAAAAGAAGTCCAAAAGAAGGCTCAACTGGTACCAAGTCCCCCTGCCCTCTTCCCCAGACAGGCCCTCTACAAATAAGTATAGAGTAAGTTAGAGGGTTCCTGAGGACTGATCTGAGAACTAGGCTACAGGTTCAGGGAACCAAAAGTGGTTCTTCTATGGAATCTTTGTGGAGCTCCTGCCACAGTCTACTTTGCACAAATGCCACCCTCACGGTTCATAGAAAACCCAAACCTCCATGTGGAGTCCAGGTGGGCTTCAAAGCCTGGACTTGGTAAACACTAATCTACTTCATCCGCCAAGCCCAGTGCTGAAAGTACAATTGGGTGTGGAGAGGAGCAGCAGCTGTGGAGGGCGATCACTGAGGAACAGTTTACATGAAGAACCTGTCTAATTGGTCCTGAGGGAGAGATGCTTGGGCGCCCAGGAGTCTGGCTCAGACTCACTCTCGTGTGCTGGTCCACAGGGGGTGAAGCACTGCAGTACCACTGTACCATTGATATGCTAATGGGAGCACAGCCTGTGTTGACTCTGTGTTCTGAATATGATAACGTGGGTCCAGATTGGATACTGGATTTAGGTTTAAAATGAAGGTCCAGTAATAGAGGGGATCTTCTGATTTCATGGCTGCTTTTAGAAGGGGGGCTCAAATCAAAACAGTGAATTTAATGGAAACCCGTAAGACAATGAAAAGTCGTATGAGCCGCCATTCAGCTCCAGTTATTCTGAATAATGGAGTCAACAGTGCCAGTGGACGTCCGTCACAGTGCAGTTTTCACGATGCAGATTTATGCTCAGCTTTAAGAAAACAGAAACTCAAAGAGACGATTGTATGATTCTTTTCTCCAAGGAGGCGATCAATGACTTGCTGTCTTCTGCCCACAACGGGCAAACAAACAGCGAGAGCTCCGAGTCTTAAGTCTGTAAGTATTATAAAGACCAGCATGCTTTTCTATCAGGACACTTTTAACTGTGATTCGCTCCCAGATTGGCCCCCATATTAATGAGCCCGTCAGAAATCATTTCTCATTTGCATATCCAAACACAGTGGGTGATTCCTGGGCTCTTATGCCAAAAGCTGCCGTTGTCATGGCAGTAATGTTAAACGTCAGTCAGAGACAGTCCTTGGTGTCCCTCATGGCCTACCTAATGACTGACCGCTGGTGGATTAGGTGAGGGATCCAGGCCACCAGACAAGGCATCTGCCATGTGATCCATGAAGGAGATAAAAACGAGGTCCCATCCAGTATTTCAGCAGTTACATGACTAGAACAGATGAAGAGCGGTTTCAGTAGGTGGACGTACAGGCACTGTGTCCAAATCGGATTCACTTCTGTGAAAGTAAAGAAGCATCTACTTTTCTAAATGCTCGGGTGGATACGAGTAAAAAGTAACTGTGAAGTGATCAAATTAACAACGCTGAACTGTAAGCTATAAATAATAACGCTGCTTTAAAGTAGCTGCTTTTTCAAAGTAAATTATCATTTGAAATTTCGGTAAAATTTAAACAGTTCTAACTTGATTCTAAATGTAAATAAAATAAAAAAAAAACAGGATAAACATTATATTTATATAACTAAAGATTATAATATTAGAAAATATTATATAGTAATAGTTTATTTATCAGAATGTATTCAAAATAACTTTATTAACATTAACAACAATATCCTATTAATCCCATTAATTGAGCTTTGGCTTTAGTTTTAAACCTTTTTTTTTTTTTACCATAAAGCCACTTTGGTCTAGTACTGTAGGCTAACTTGCTTAAATATAATATAGTTTATGAGTGTTTATGATGGCAGTAGTGTGTTGCTACTAATGTTATTAAATAATTGCTAAGAAATGGGCAATACAGCTTTCTCCACTGAGATGAATTAGTGTAGTTTCATTTTGCACTGGATGTTGATTGGAAAATAATAAATGAAGCGATGTGCAGGAACCGGTAGGAGAACAATACAGCAATCTCCCAGCTTTTGTGATTTGTAAAAAAGTACCATTGAAGGTCAAAATTAAAATGTAAGAAGTAACATATATGGAATTTTATATTTACAAGAACGTATTTTAGTAAAACCTGAGTAAAGTACAAATCTTCCAAAAGAATATTTGGTTGGTTTAAGAAGAATAATTAAATACAAGTGTGCATTTTAATATATATATATATATATATATACAGTCATGCCCGAAAGTATTCATACCCCTGGCAAAGTTTGACTTAAATTTACTTTTATTTAACCAGAAGTTATATTTTTGCCTTGAAACGACACAGGCATCTCCCAGGAGATAACACGATGATGTACAAGAGGCATCATTGTGGGAAAAAGTATTTCTCAGCTTTTATACACATTTGAACAAAAAGTTGCATGTCCAAAATTATTCATACCCTTTGAAAACTGTCACAGTATATGGGAAAATCCAAAGTTCTATACCATTCCAAATAGTCCAAGCTGTTTTAAAGCATCCTAATTACCCTGATTCATTGGGAACAGCTGTTTTAATCAACTCAACAGGAGAAAAACAGCAGCTCTCTGCAGTTGGTTTGTGGACAGTCATGGCTAAGACAAAGGAGCTCACTAAGGACCTGCGGCTGTGCATTGTGGCCGCTCACAAGTCAGGAAAGGGCTATAAAGCCATATCAAAATGTTTTCAAGTTCCAGTGGCTACAGTGCAAAGTATTATTAAAAAATACAAGAAGTTCCGCACTGTGGAAAATCTCAGAAGATGTGGTCGGAAGCCAAAAGTGACACCTGTGCTGGCCAGGAGAATAGTGAGAGAGGTGAAGAAAAATCCAAGGATCACCACCAAGGCCATCCTGGTGAATCTGGACTCTGCTGGTGGCGACATCTCAAGGCAGACAGTTCAACGGACACTGTACACTGCTGGGTTCCCTGGACGCAGGCCAAGGAGGACACCACTTCTCCAGAAAAGGCACACAAAAGCCCGCTTGACCTTTGCAAATGCTCATCTGGACAAAGAAGAAGACTTCTGGTGTTCTGTTTTATGGTCAGATGAAACAAAAATTGAATTGTTTGGCCACAATGATGTGTGCACCATTTGGCATAAAAAAGGAGAAGCCTTCAACCCTAAGAACACCATCCCCACTGTCAAACATGGTGGTGGGAACCTAATGTTTTGGGGGTGTTTTTCAGCCAATGGACCAGGGAACTTGATCGCAGTAAATGGCACCATGAAAAAAGAGCAATACATCAAGATTCTCAACAACAACATCAGGCAGTCTGCAGAGAAACTTGGCCTTGGGAACCGGTGGACATTTCAGCACGACAACGACCCAAAACACACAGCCAAAGTGGTGAAGAAATGGTTAGCAGACAAAAACATTAATGTTTTGCAGTGGCCCAGCCAGAGTCCTGACTTGAATCCAATTGAGAATCTGTGGAGGGAGCTAAAGATCAGGGTGATGGCAAGGAGACCCTCGAACCTCAAAGAGTTGGAGCTCATCACTAAAGATGAATGGGCAAAAATACCAGTGGAGACATGCAAAAAGCTGGTCAGCAATTACAGGAAGCGTTTGATTGCTGTAATAGCCAATAAAGGCTTTTCTATTAATTATTGAGAAGGGTATGAATAATTTTGGACATGCCACTTTTTGTTCAAATGTGTATAAAAGCTGAGAAATATTTTTTCCCACAATGATGCCTCTTGTACATCATCGTGTTATCTCCTGGGAGATGCCTGTGTCATTTCCAGGCAAAAATATAATTTCTGGTTAAATAAAAGTAAATTTAAGTCAAACTTTGACAGGGGTATGAATACTTTCGGGCATGACTGTATATATATATATATATATATATATATATATATATATATATATATATATATATAATCACTTTGGCCAGTATTATCACTTATTATTAGCATTATGAATATGAATATTTTCTTACTATGTATAGAACTTTTGCTTATATTTCTACTTTTTGTTTGTTTGATACATATATTCTTTATTTATATAATATAATATATTATATATTATATTATATATATATAATATAATTATATATAATATATATAAGCACCATTGGATTGCTCCTCAGTTTTGTTGAACACTGTGCAATGACAATAAAAGCCTCTTATCTTATGTTATTACTGGCACTGGTCACTAAATGTTCATATTGGTTAATTATATTGGTCCTTAATTAAAGCTCAAGCTCTTAGCGTTCCTCATCTCCCACTGGTGTGGAACTGGTGCAGACTTGAACGCACAGACGTGGAGCTGAAAGAGTTAACCCAGGACTGTAAGGCAGTCTGCTGTAGACTTGGCATGTCTTCTGGCAGTCGCACAGACTCTCCCCACACAAAACAACCCGGGGGAGTCGAGCTGTTTTTCCTCATAAGAGGGACTGTCAGGCTTGGTGTTTGTTTACGAAACACACGGTTAGATGCGCCTGTAATAACGAATTAATAACAGATCTGCCAGCGAATACTCGAATAGTCGAGGTCCTGAGTGGGTGCAGCGACCGGCCTTGAGGGAAGCTATCTCTTCACCTCATCACCCTCTCATCCTTTATCTCCCAGTTTCACCCCCTCATTTCCATCTGCACACGCTACCCCATCTTCCTCCATCTCCCTCTTCCTTTGTCCTTCCATTTCCAGATGATGTCCCCGGTCGTTCTGGTGTAGGTGATTTGATGGGTTGCCGTGGAAACGTTGCGGGTGAGGCCCGGCCTCGTGGTTAAGGTGAACAGCTCATAAGATTAACCTCTTAATCTTCGGCTCTTCGTGCCGTCGTGCATACATCAACCTACATACAAAGGACGTTCGCTTAGCCACAAACAGGCGACTGGAGCCCGTTTAGCCCAGTGCTGGTCGCCATCCATGCATAATTACATTTAATTAAGCGTATGTTGAAGGACAGCGGCACACGGCACAGCTGAATTAGCATACAGTAGACGCAGGCAGGCTCATGGTAAATAGGCTCCAGCTTATTACCTCCCACCCAACTGAGCTAGGCTAAATGAAATGGGCCAAATCAGTGTGGCGCCATGTTGCAGACTGACGAATGTGGAGATGGCAGAACCAGAACCATTCACTGTTCTACAAGGTTCTACGAAGAAACTCCATCCATGTTTAATTAAATTATGTATACATAGACATCACGTTTTGTTTCTTTGATTAGTTTAGTAAGTAGAAAATGAATGACAAGTGAGTGTCTGACCATGCAAATGTTTGGGCACCCCAAGAGTCTTGAGCTCTCAAATAACCAGAACCAAGGTAGGTGTTACCCTAGATTGTAATGCAGCTAAGAAATGGCAGCTAACATGAACAGCTGGGGTCAAGCTGAGGTCTAGAAGACCAAGAAAACCTTCATAGTCTGCAAAAGACCATCAAGGAGATTGGTCAGACTCTGGACTGCTGGAGCACTGTTCTACTGTGCAGCAACACTAATATCACCTTTGTGGAAGAGACCTCTTCATTAAATTCTTACTCACCTAGGGGGGAGTTACGATATTTCAGGGCTGTGCGTTGGCAAGAACCCGGTGATCAAATTGTAGCCATGATGTTTACATTTTTATCAAATATTTGTATTTTATATTTATGCTAGATTACTTTATCTCCAGTCACAATATAAAACTTATTTGCATAAAATCCAATCAGAAGAGTGGGATCTGAAGACAGAGCACAACACTGCCCTCTAGTGGTCAGGGCTTAAAAACAACACTAAATGAACCACTGTCTGCCACTAATGTTCACTTTAATCTTAAACTATTTATTAATAATCAATACCATGTTTTTGAGAATCGATACAGTACTGCAAAATATAACATCGTGATCCTTTGATATATTGATATTTTTTAGACCTGTACTGATCATTCAAGGTTTTTCATTTTTTGTTATTCTGAAACAGTAGAAATATAGAGATAAAGTAATCTTGCTTAAAATATGAATTAAAAATATTTTCTGAAAATATTCAAATCAGGTAAAATTCTGCTTGCTTAGCTATTTAGAGGAGCAGAAATTGTGACCGGGGTGCACAAACGCCCACTCTGTGCTGAGTCTGAGTCTCTACACACCTGCAGTGAAGTTGGTGGTAAATAATAAACGTACTAAAGCTCTGAACACTGCATCAGCTTTTAGTCTTAGCTGTAATGCTCTAAACTCACGGCTGACCATCTATCTAGTTCGCATTGTGTCATCATTTTTTGTTTTTTGGGTGGTGGGGGGGGGCTTATGTAAGAAGTCGCTCTGTATCATGATTATTCTGACGTCACGGCTGAGCACTGCAGTGACACAAGCGGCCTGATGTGATGTGACAGCCATGTGTCAGTGCAGCACACACTAATGGTGGGAGTGGGGCGAAACGCGAGCGTGAACGGGAACATGCAGTGCTGGTTATTTCTGCCCGGCTCTGCAGACGCTCTGATCTCCGCTCGGATCTGAAATCGCTGAGCCGCTGTTCAGTATTCTGTCTGATCCCTCGGCAGCGACAACGCCACATTCAGAGAGGGCCTGGGCACCTGCGCGAACCTCGGAGACGCTGGACGCTACAATTCAGCTTTCAGCTACTTTAGGTTGCACCCATTGCTGACACAGATGTGCAAATGCACATATACACACGGCTTGTCTCGTCCCTGTAGAGAAGACCTGCCAGTAGAATAAATAGAATAGGACTCACTGGAGCAGATGAACATGAACCTACTGGAACCACGTAGCTATTGGTTACCATAAGAAGCCCCCCCAGCATGGAGCTGCGGAGCAGTCTGAATGACTTTGTTTACATCCTAATGTCTGAATTTGGCAGATGCTTAAAATAATACACACCCTTTTTCACTGCTGGAGGTGATGGATAATTTGGTAAACACTAACAACTCTGTTGCCATATTTATCAAAAACCCTGTCTGAGTTAATTGCAGTACTGTTCAGCCCTAGTGGTTCTGAATAAGACGTTCCACATACTGCTACTGCGCCTGAACGACGACGACGAAGAGGATGATGATGAAAAAGATTCCTTAGCCACACACAGACACACACACACAAAGCCTACACACACCTGAAAACACACATGCAGCTTTTCTTCACTACAGTCTCCACACACTGCAGCCAATGCGAGACAAAGACAACAGCTCTCAAAAACAGAAGAGCTGAAGCGTGGGGCGGCCGAGACAGGTCACCAGTGTGCCTCTATGACAGAACACGCTCACACTGTCTCCACACTGTGTTACCGTCTTCTATTGTCTTCTACCGCCTTCTACCATCTTCTACTGTCTTCTGCGGTCTTTTACTGTCTTCTACTATCTTTAACAGTGTTCTACCACTTCTACTGTCTTCTACCATCTTCTACCATCTTTAACAGTCTTCTGAGGTCTTCTACTGTCTTCTACCGTCTTCTACTGTCTTCTACCATCTTCTACTGTCTTCTATTATCTTTAACAGTCTTCTACTGTCTTCTGAGGTCTTCTACTATCTTTAACAGTCTTCTACTGTCTTCTGAGGTCTTCTACTGTCTTCTACTATCTTCTACTGTCTTCTGCAGTCTTCTGTGGTCTTCCACTGTCTTCCACAGTCTTCAATGGTCTTCTACTGTCTTCTACTGTTTTCTGCGGTCTTCTACTGTCTTCTACTATCTTTAACGGTCTTCTAATGTCTTCTACTGTCTTCTGCAGTCTTCTGCTGTCTTTTGCGATCTTCAACGGTCTTCTAATGTCTTCTACTGTCTTCTACCATCTTCTACCGTCTTCTGTCGTCTTCTACTGTCTTCTACTGTCTTCTACCATCTTCTACTGTCTTCTACCGTCTTCTGCTGTCTTCTACTGTCTTCTGCTGTCTTCTCCCGTCTTCTTCTGAGCAAATCAGACATTTTCCAGTATCCTCTAGCACCCACAAAGGCAGAAAAACAAACAGACACATCCGCTCACACAGTGTTTGCCCTGAATCCAATCCACTGTTTGAAGTACCAACATTAACACCCTGTAAAGTGTGTGAAATGTGTAAAATTAGGGGGTTAATTGTATTAGTGCTTCCCTGTATTTATCCTGACGGAGATTATGTCAACCTAAACACCCACCCACCCCCACTCCAATCCCAACCCCCCCCCCCCACACACACACACACACACACACTGGAGGAATCCGCTAAACAGCTCATCTGTTGAAGTCAGCTCAGCTTATCCTCAAAATGAAAGTGTGCTTGAGCCGTGCTGCAGCTCGGACGAGTCCTGCAACTGGTGTATTTGGCATGCCGGACGACGCTGCGCTGCTCTGAGCAGCCGCATGAATCAAACAAACAGGGCATACAGAGCGAGAGAGCAAGAGAGAGACAGGTGGTGGCACTCCGGGGGGACGAGCAAGGGGTACATTTGGTTCTGTCCCAGCATCTGTAATCAGTGACAGACACAGACAGCGTGAATCTTTAAAAGAACACAACCCGTCCTACTGGTCAATCCAGTTACACCAACGTCCAGAACTGCAGGCAACACACTGCATGTGGGTTACATAACATACACTAAGTGTCCAAATGTTTGTGGACACCCCTAATTCAGCTTTCTGCTACTTTGGGTTGCACCCATTGCTGACACACACTCACACAGCTTGTCTAGTCCCTGTAGAGAAGTACTGCCAATAGAATAGGACTGGTGCAGAAAAAAGATGAACCTATTGGCACCATGCTGCCTAATGCCAGGCGTGGGCTAGTAGAGGGGTATAAAGCCCTGCAGCATTGAGGAGCTGTGGAGCAGTGGAAGAACTGTGTTCTCTGGAATGATGGTGGAGGAGCTCCATCCAGTACTTTTGAATGGGATGAGTTTTGGAGTTTGAGTTGAGACAGGGTGGTAACCATCAATCCAACATCCTAACCTCTTTAACACTCTTGTCGCTGAATACAATCAATCAAATCCTCACAGCAATGCTCCTCCAAAACCTAGAAGAAAGTCTTATTCCCTGGACAGTAGAGACAGTTACTCCAACAAAGGCAGGATCAGCTCTTTTTTAATACCATTGATTTTAGAAGAGACTGAAAAGAATGAGCAGGTGTCCCAATACTTTTGTCCATACAGTCCTAAACTGTTCTTGGTTAGAACACAGAGTTCTAGAAAAAATATCTAACAGGATAGAACTGTTTCCACATGTGGAGCATTAAGTAAAGGGTCTATACCCATTAAAGAGTTTTCCTAGAACTGCACAACCAAGCCAGGAACCGTGTAGGAACCTGAGACGTTAGGTCTGAGACGTTAGGTCTGAGACGTTAGGTCTGAGACGTTAGACTTTGGTATAGAACCTTTACCTTATACTGAGGTTCTTTCATATTGAATGCTATCAGACCTAATGTCTCAGACCTAGATAAGTATATATCTTAGAACTGAACAATTTAGGAACCTCTATTTTTTGGGGATGAGACATTATGTCTGATAGGATTCAATATTAAAGAACCTCAGTATAAAGTTATGGTTCTATACCTGATAAATATGTATCCTAGAACAACTTAGGAACCTCTATTTTTTGAGGATGAGACATTATGTCTGATAAAAGATTAAAGAACCTCAATAAGGTAATAAGGTTCTATACCCATTGTACAGTTTGTGAGAACTGCATGTCCAAAAGACTGTGAGACATTAGGTCTGATAGATCAGGTAATGGTTCTGTTCCAGATAAATAAATAAATCTCGGTACTCTATGTTCCAACCAAAAAACACTTGGGAACCTCATATGTTTTAAGGGGTGAGACGCTCTGATTAATGTTAATGGTTCGATTACATAGAGAACTCTATGTTCTAACCAAAACCAGGGTGAGCTATTAGGTCCGACAGGGTTTAGGATTAAAGCACCTCATTAAGGTAAAGGTTCTAAACCCACTGGAGAGTTTACTGTACATCCTAGCTGAGAACCATGTAGGACCCTATATTTTATTTCAGATATGATGTGGGGCGTTAGGTCCGATAGGGTGATTCCAACTTTTAGATGGGTACGCAATTAGAGCACCACAGGACACATTCTCCATGTCCTTAATTCCAGTGCACATCAAATATTCACATATTCATCTGCATCCTCAAACAGCCGACCCTGTGGATTCAGCATGGAGCGCACACACATCATCAAAGCAGAGCCAGAACGGCAGTAGCACATGGAGCTGCTGACATCTGGCCATTTCAGTGCTGCTTACCCAAACACACGCAGAATAGCCCCGAGACGAGCTACATCAACAGACGCAAGCACCATTCATAACCATGAACCATGAGTGAGTGAATACTCACCAGCCACCTGCTACAGCCTCCTCTTGCTGCTTGACATTTGATGCTTGAGACCGCCCGTCTTCAGTATGTCCACAAAAGATGAAGGTGAAGCTTGGATGGTCAGCTTGGAAGCCTTAATGTGGGGGAAAGCCACAATGGCCATTCATTCAGCAGCAGCAGCAGCAGCAGCAGTAAGCAGCAGCAGTAAGCAGTGAGAACAGCAACAGTGCTCGCAGGCGCAGGCGCAGGCGCAGGCTGCAGGGCTGAGATGCTGTACAATAACAAGCATCCTCCTCTCAGGCAGGGATGAAAGGAGGGAGTGACAGCGCAGCAGAGACAGGGCGGGAGGAGGGGAGGAGAATGGATCGCACAGAGCATGCCCACTGCAAATCCTCCAGGGTCACATGACTTCATCTGAGCTGTCAGTCAGTGGTGGAGGGAAAGAAGGCGGGTGGAAAGGAGGGAGGGAGGGAGGGAGGGAGGGGGCGAGCAGCCTCCATGGCCGATCAGTCCAGTGAAGGCTGGTGGGCGGTGGCATCACAGCTGCTGGTCATTCTTTCATGACAGACAGAGCAGGAGAAAAACCTGTATAATATCCTACGGCCCACCTCCGGCACCCAGCCCACCAATGGGAGTGAGGTATTAATGGTTCCCTCCTGGATAGGTTAACCCTTTTTTGGCTGGGCTGCACAACAGACAAAAACACAGGAGATTCCTTATTAATGAAGGCAGTCATTGAACAAAGGCAGGATTGGGCTTATGGGTCTATAATATTATATTTATATCATAATTCAATTTAACCTGATCATTTTCCAACTGTATCCCAAATAAATAACCATAATAATAATAATAATAATTCATTTAAAATGATCATTTTCTGAAGTTAACTGGCTAGTTTTGTTACAGTGCCTTTACAATTCATCCATGTAGAGCAGTGGTTCCCAATCCTGGTCCTGAAGAAGCTCCCGTCCTACACATTTTAGTAGATCCCAGCTCTAACACACTACCCTCAACTTAGGAAGAGCTTGTTAATTAGCTGATTGGTTGGATCAGGTGTGCCGGGATCAGTGTAAAGGATTGAGAACCACTGATGTAAACGATCTCTGTCCTGATTGGCTGCCCTGCATTGCGACTCACTCGCTGAAACACTGCTTAGAACTTCAGCAAGGATGTGCAGGCTAACCTGAATGGGCCGAACAGGCAGATATGAGTGTATCCGGGTTTGTGACATCACAAGATCTTCTCAACAATTCAGGAAAACTTTAAAAGGACTGTTTAGGACTTTCTTTCCGACTGTGGTGCAGGGGTTGTGAGTTCAAATCCCGAGCTATGCCGAGTCTGAGAGAGCACACAGTTGACCATGTTCTCTCCAGATTGGTAGATGGCGCTCTTTACCCTAATTACTCTTAAGCGATGTTGGCCGGCACAGGGGTCTGTTAACTGGTGTGGTGGAGCTGGGGAGCTTTCCTCAGAGCGTGTTGGCTGCCTGGTGATGAGAGGCGGTGTGTTGGGGGAGCTAGGGGGGAGCAGTGCAGCACCAGTACTGTTTCATTCTTTTTTAAAATCCTAATTAGTCTAAGCTTAGGCTTAATCCGCGTCTGAGAAACAGACCATTATTCGTTATTACCTTTGTCCTGACGACTTGGACCTACTCTCAAATTGATGGCCTCAGCACTGGTCACAGTACACAGTAAAGAGCAGTGGCAGCTGACCATCATCAGATTTCAACCCCATAACCAGTTCTAATCTACTCTAATACAACTCAGCCCATACAGCAGGCTGGAGAAACGAGCCCAATCCTCTGTAGAAGCTCTGTTGAGGGGTTGGTTCAGATTCATCAGCCAGCTGTTGGTATTTAGACAGGGCTAGCTTATATCTTCACGAATAACAACAAGATACACACTAATCATGATAGTCTTGATGTCCGTCAGACAGGTCTTTACACCCTATTCAACATTATGGATTCTCTTCTAATCCATATGGAAGAGAAAAGCACATTATAAGATTAATAAACATATTACTATATTATAATAATGCACTTAGCTTACATGCCTGCAGAATCAATCCGGGCTGGCATTCCCTAAAGTATTTAAGCTCAAAGATGATTATGCAATGGTAGAGCGAGCCTCACCCTGAATACTCTCTCTCTCTCTCTACCAGTTAGGATGACCTGAACACTGAGATGCTTCTGGGTCAGGCCCCATGGTAACACAATGATGGACACGTCTGCCCTCTAGTGGTCAATACTCTTTACTACATTTGTTTACACAATTAGGACTCCTCTGTTCATGTGACCACGTGTTTAAACAATGAGGAAAATAAGGAGCAGTATGACAGCCTTCCAGCCTTCCAGCCTTCCATTAGTCCACTAGTCCATTGTTACAGTGGAAGCTGTGCATCGTGGTAGTAGTTTAAAAAAGAAATTAATTAATAAATGAAATGATATATATTCCCCTGCCAATGACAAACATGCATCTCCAAAATGGGGACTTTACAGCAGAAACAAATTCCCTTTGAATGGAAGTAAAATATGAGTTTATTCCATGTAAATTAGAGCATTTCTATTGGTCCTTTTATTCAGAATTATTTACACAGTGTACAGAAGCAGCTACAGGGTTTAAACCCTTTTTTCCTTTATTATGAGTTTCATATTTATTCATATGAATAAAAATTCTGTGTAAGGATTTAGAGGCTCTTTAGGACGCGACTCTGAGGCAGCCGTTCAGTAAACAGAGTCTTTCTGGCTCATTTTCTTCGGTGTGTGTGCAGGTAGTGAATAAAAATAAATGGCAGGAATATGCAATCAACCTTCCCCTCAGTGACGGGAGTGTAATGAGCTGTACAGTGTAGTTCCCAGCAGATGGTTAACACGCATTTCACTTCTGCAAATGCATTCAACTATTCCCAGTTTAAAACAGCATCAGGTTTCATCAGATGGGAGGTAGGATGTCACCTCGGGCCTAAAAAAGCTGTACAAAATTATGTACTGAATTTAGCAACTTTATATAAGCTGCAGAAACAGCCTCTTTCTGACATCACAAAAAATTACACATTTACAACATAATTCATATCTCCATCAAGCTTTTTAAATGAGGCACAATACAGGGCAGCCAATCAGAAAAATGCATGGTATTGGCACATGCATGTCTAAACTGTTGATGCTTCTGCCCCCTGTTGGTGACAGTCTATTTGTGGTTGGGTGCTGGTGCTTGCCTACTCTCTGGATCAGCCTTGGCCTGCTGTATAAACTCCCCATATTTTGCTGTAATCTTCCTAACCCCTTCGTGTTTCCTTACTCTCTTGTTTTCAGAACCTGTATTGAGGAGCCTTGATCCTACTGTTCTATTCCGGTACCGCCAGACTTGGCTCTCCACTGCTGCGATGCTGTTCTGCTCCAGATCCTCACATTGATTAATTCTCATCTCAGTGCTTAGACTGTCGACCTGAATGGGTTTTCACATTTCACACAGTTATGGCTTTATGTCACATTTGCCTCATCTTATATTTAACACATATATATTTTATACAATGTCAAACAGAGGATGGCTTCCCTTTTTGAGTCCTTCCTCCTCTCAAGGTTTCTTCCTCTTGACACGGTCACGTCCAAAACATCTAGGTCTTGTGGGGTGTTCCCAGTATGCAGTGGTCAGTACCTACCAAAAGTGCTTCAAGGAGGGACAACCGATGAACCAGCAACAGGGTCATGGATGCTCAAGGCTCATCGATGCTTCTGGAGGTTCTACTTCACCACTTACAGAACTTAAAAGAATCTGTTTCTCATGTTTTGGAGCCAAATACAACCACACAAAACATTGGGAGTCTGGGTCCATGACCATGACTTCAGTGGCATCACAACAGATGACCTATTCAATACTAGACTGGTGGTACTAATGTTATGGCTGATCCATGTAAACAGCCACCTCTAGTAGTTACCATTTCCATTACATTACCCAAGCCCACTACCATACAGTTAAAGAAACAAAAGAACAGGTCATACCCAGCACTACTTAAACATTAGTTTATTTGTTAAACTGATTGACTCGTGTCACAAAACCCAGAGCAGATGCAGAATAACTAAACTCCTATTTTACAAAAATAAAACACTTTCATGTTAATTTTACTGTTTAACAAATTAACCCTATGCTTTGACATCAAGCATATATGTGTATATATATATATATATTTAATCATCTTCCAAAAAAAACAAAAAAAAAACATGCATTTAGTCCCTGCATTTCTCCTTATAGTCAAACAAATGATTTCACCCACTTGGTCACAGCTGCCACAGTTTAACGACAACAACCCCTTGTTTAAGACGGAGATACACCACAGTGATTTATTTTTTTTTTCTTTAAGCACTAGAAAGTCAAGCGGTCTTGCCAGATAAATAGAAGATAATGAATTAGGGCTTTAAATAGACAGGACCATGCAAATGTGTAGCACTAAGACGTAAACACTCCCACCGGCCTTGGATACTGATTTCAGCATAGCTGAACCCAGGCTATTAATACCGTGCGCATGTGTTCATCTAAATGACTGCGATCACTCAAAAGGAGCAGTTACCCCTCTGCTCTGACTGGCAGAACACTAAAGTTAACTACGTGATCCAGCTCAGAGCAGAGGCGTCATCTTTGGCTTAGAAGGTAATGGTTTTACAGGTACAATTAGATAGGCTGCGACACTCAACTCAGATTTATCGTTTAACTGCTCAGACTGAACTGCCGAAAACCAACCTACTGGTCAGGGAACACTTGTGAGAATGGTCATGTACAGCTGGTTGGAGGTGATCTTCGCATTGAAATTCAAGGCCAGCATTTGAATACTTTTTGAATGTTTTGTTTAGAGATGAGGGGAGTGCAAATAATGCTTGACTCAACCACACTACTACATCAGCATTGAGCATAACGAGGGAAAATCATTACTCTCAGATATGTACTCATTTGATTAATTTGTTAATTTTATGATAATATGCTAGAATACATGGCGGAATAATTATTTGAAGGATCTCTGTTTAAGAGCAGTGTACCAAAGTACTGCTTTCATCACAATTAAACAGAGTTTCTCAAATCCGGGAAAATAAAATGTTTGACTTTTGTTGAGCCAGCTTTTCCACCATTCTACAATTGCTGCATTTATAAATCATAATCAGCTGCATTAATGGCTACTCATTATAAGATACAAGCCTAAGCTATATTCATATAAAAAAAATAAATTTAAAACACAACCTTTTAAAAGGAGGAGAAACGACCACCTATCTAAACGTAGCCCATGAAAAGACCTGGTACTATATGAAGGCAACAGGGAATGCTAACACTACAAATGGCAGATTTCAATACTCAAACACTAATACAGTTTAGAGACTTAATGTAAAGGATCACAAATAGTTTAGTGGCCCGTTTTGAGAGCTTTCAGGACTGCCATTAGTGCATCAGTAAGTTTTGACATTTTGTCTGTTTACTTTAGGTTTTTGTGGTGTTCAGGTGTCTTTTTGCAACTGCATACTGTACCACAGCCCAGCATAGAACTAGGGGCCTTTGGCATTTGACTCAAATGAAGGTGACAATCACTAGCACAGATGGTGTTAGGGTGTAACACAAGAGCCCTTAGAATTTTTTTTTTTCCCCCCAGCCCCCTTTTATGCCCTGAATTATTATCGATATATATTATTTCTTACCAGTCTTTGCATTCAGAAAAAAAGAAAAAACAAACCACAAAACAGCAAACAAGATTATCAACTACTATTGTAGAGTCTTTGAAAGACAACAAGGCGGAAAGTGGGGGCCAGGCAATAGCTGATGGTCTCTTCCACCTCCTGGACACGGCGCTGGAAGCGGCAACGGTCTCGGGCGAATTCTTCCCATGGGCCGTGGCGGTCCTCGTCACTGCTGGCATAGAACTCCTCCACCTCCTCCACAAATGTCACCTGTACAAACACATGGAGTAGCAATGATTAAAGCCCTAGCTCTGTAACGTTTCTCTTTAGTGACAGCAATGGGAAAAATGTTTACTATGCAACATTAAAATGTCAGCTAGTGTTTATATAAAATGCTGTTTGCCCTTCAGTATTAATATTCATCTTCCATACTAACTGAAAACGTGGGAGAAATGAGGCATTCATCAAATAAGCTGCTGCAGGAGAACTATGATAGATGAGCACAGTTCAAGAGTTAACAGTGATTTGTCCAAGGGCCACACGGTTACACGCTCAGAAGACCGACTGATAAAAATGAAAGCATGCCTGTGTTGAAAGCCAGAAGATTTTAAGACATTTAGGACTCCTTAAGCCAGGCATGCACTGAGCAATTTTGGAAATACTGCTCTTTGGAGAGACTTGCATGTCTCACTGAATCCACAAAATAAAAAAGGAGACCCACAAGTGGTTGGGTAGATGTGGACAATAGGGTTTGTCCATTTTGCAAAGAAATTGGAGGTAAGCTATGACTTGACTACACATGTAGAGGCGTCCTGAACATTTTAACTCGCAGTCATTCTGAGAGTCACACATGAATTTTGCCAGCTAGCAAACAAGATTTTCAGTATCTGTGTGTAATTTTCAACAACCAATGCATTCTACGATATCCAGTCTTCAGAAGAAAAAAAAAAAAAAACAACTCGAGAAATCAGCTGGCAAAACTGCTCAGACTACGAGAAGAGTGACCAATATCCACACAGTTGTTACGGCAGTTGACCTGGAGCTTGCTTGGGCAGTTAATCGGACATTGTTTGCCCATTCAAATAATCCGCCAATTGAGCAAACATTTGGACCAATGCTGACATTCCGTTGGACACAACCAAATGGGTCTTAAAAATGGGCAGAAAAACTCTGAGAAACATTCTACAAGGATTAGCCACCCCCACTCTTCACTGTTGCTAAGTAACGTTTCAGTTCTGCGTAAAATGACCGAGGCATAAAGCAAACAAAGGTGTAGGCAGGCAAGACGTCCCAGCCAGAGGGGCTGATGCATTGGTCATTCCATTGCTTAGTGTCTGGAAAAGCACATGCTTGGGCTAATGGCTATGACTTGTGTGGAGTCAAATGGAAAAATGGGCCACGGCATTGCGTGATAATGAGCTACTGGCAGAGCGCTCACTCATGCCTCCCTGGAGAGTGTGAAATGGAAGCGTTGCATCAGATGATCACAGGGCAAAAAAGAAAAATGGTCTGCTTGCATGGCTTTACATCATTTTCACAGCTCAGCCTATAGCAGACACTCCGACACAAAGGCTGATATTAGTCCTGGTAAAGTTCCTCAGCATGACTCTTCATGCTGGACAACATGATGCATATCTATAATACCTAGCTACTTACTAATTACTGCAGCCGGAGATACACTATTGTCCAAATGTTTGTGGACACCCCTTCCAATGAATGTATTCAGCTACTTAAAGTTGCACCCATTGCTGACACAGATGTGCAAATGCACACACAGTTTGTCTAGTCCCTTTAGAGAAGTACTGCCAATAGAATAGGACTCTCTGAAGCAGATCAACCAAGACGAACCTATAAGAACCATGCTGCCTAATACCAGGAATGGGCTAGAGGGGCATAAAACTTGTGGGATCTTGCATATTTTGTAATTTAGCTTCAGTAGAATGTAAATATTACAAAAGTACATTTTCTGTCCCCACCTCATCCCAAAAGTACTGGATGGAGCTCCTCCAGCATCATTCCAGAGAGCACAGTTCTTCCACTGCTCCACAGCTCCTCAATGCTGGAGGGCTTTATACCCCTCTAGCCCACGCCTGGCATTATTAGGCAGCATGGAGCCAATAGGGTCGTTCTCCTATTCTATTGGCAGTACGTCTCTACAGAGACTAGACAAGCTGTGTGTGCTGTTGCATGTCTGCGTCAGCTGAATTAGAAGGAGATTCCACCCACAATCATTTGGACAGTTAGCGTACCTAATCAAGTGTGCTGAAGCAGAGTAAACTCAGGGATTGGGAAGCCCATCGTGTGATCTAGTCATGTGAGAATTTGTCATAAAATCCTTCACCAGCTTTAAGGTTTCGCTGAGTTAAAGACAAGGTCACTTTCATTTCCTTATATTGGAGTTTATGTGTTTGACATTTAAGCCTGTCTGATTCAACAGGCGAGACTCCGGCTACTTGCCACACCCCTCTGTGGTTAATGGTATCATTCCAGATGCAGCAGGTGTTCAAACCTCCCCACTTAATGTAATAAGCAAGCTAAATACATTACCATGATTAAATAAAATGAGCTGCATATGAACCCCCTCCCTAAATTTCAGACTACACAGTAAGCACACTAACCTTTTTCAGTCTGACACATCTGGAACTTCCCACCCCTTGTAAAGAAGCCGTCTCCGAGAACCCACTGTCCAACCTGTCCTCTGCCTCCTCTTTCTTATAGACGGGAGGCCCAAGAGGTGCCCCCTTCTTACAGCGGCCCCTGGCTGTCTCTCGAGTCCTAGTTTGGGCCTGAAAGTTTAGGGGATTGTAGGGGTCTGCTGAGCAGCTAAAAGAGTTCCACAGTCTGACGTTCTCTGCCTCGTCCATCGAACATGTTTCATCACTGGATGAAACCTCCTCCTGGGGTACCAGGGGTGAAGGGGAAGAAAACGTGGAGTCCTCAGATTCAGTAGGAGATCCCGAGAGAGGCGAATCCACAGCACCAGAATTAGCCCTGGGAGCTGTCCGTATGGGTGCAGTGAAGTTGCGGGGGTTGTAGGGGTCCCTGTTTTGGCACAGCGAATTCCACAGCCTCTCGCTTTCCGAGTCAAACTCGTCCGCTTCGGAATCCTCCTCGTCCTCATCCCCATCTTCGCTGTCCTCTAGGTCCTCGGAATCAGAGAAGTGGGACGAGCCTTCACTGTCAAACCCATCGTCATCATTGCTGTCCCAGTCGCTGCCGCTGTCCGAGGCTGAATCGTCGCTGCAAGGGCTGCCCATGATGAAGGCAATCGCCTTGTTCTGGCAGTGAGGAGTGGACAGGTGTGGTGAGGCCTCATTCACAGGCGTAGGCTCAGAGGCCTCCTCTTGCGCTCCCTTCACCTCTTCTTCGCCCGCGACCTCCTCAGACTGAGGATTCTCAACGGCTTCGCCTCCCTCACCCTCGCTTCCAGTGTCGCCCCCCTGGGAAGCTGCAGGCCTCGCCGACTCCTGCTTCTCACCTGCAAGTTTCATGATAAGCTGCTTAGTGTTTGCGTTTTCCTCCTCCAGACTGGAGTACCCATTGTCTTGGTCTGGGGTCAGAACCGCCACCTCGCTGCAGGCGGCGACAGCTCTGGTACCGACCAGATGTCCTAGGACACGCTGCTGGTGAAGTGATGGGAGCTGCTCTGAGCTCGGGAGGGATTCGGGTCGGGGCATGTGAAGGCCTTCATTGTCCGCTGGCTCTTTTAAATGCGATGGTCCAGCGTTTTCTCTGGGCATTGAGTCCACAGTGTCACCGGCCACCGCCGAAGCACACTCGGATGCCTGACAATGACCCCTACTGTGACGCCCTGCACAATGCGACCACTTTGTGTCAGTTGACGTTCTAGTCCGTGATGAATTTGGCACCTCGGTTTGGGAGCCGTCACTCGCTCCCCACAGCCCGTCCCACCACGAAGCACTGCTGTAGCTTATAGCAGCCGGCTCTGCGTACCACACGTCCGTCTGGCGCTCGGCGCTCCGGTCTTCTTTCTGCGCGGTGGCCGCGTTCAGCAAAACGTGGCTGAGGAAGTTTCTCGCCGCGGTGAAGTATCCGGCCGGGGCCCGGTGCTGAGCCTCAAACCGTGCGGCGTTTTCAATCCCGAGTTCGGCCAGAGAGTCTGCGGTCAGCCACCTCAGAGCCTCCCGGTCTCCGGAGGTCACGAAGGCTGCGTCGTCGTGCTGACAGTGCACGTAGGCTACGTTCAGAGGAGCCGTCCGCGGAGGTTCCGGCATGAGGCTATGCCGAAGCGAACTCCCCATGTCCATTTTGGACCTCTCAGCTTCGCCCCCCCATAGATCTAGACTCGGGCTCTGCCCTCTTCCAGGAAAATACCTCTGCAGGAGCGACCACGCAGGCCTCGACACCGTGGACAGCATGCTAACCCAGGAGCTCTCCGGTCTGGCCACGCTCGCCCTTTCCAGGCTAGCGGTGGGCGGCTGGGGACCCCCTTTAGAGAAGTGTTCCTCTGAACTCACGCTTTTAAACATTTTTAGCTATAAAAGTAGCTAAAGACTAAATATTAAGTGGAGTTAGACAATACAGGGCAACCGTCTGGCTTAATAAACTTAGCTATAGCTATTAGCTATGCTAGCTATGCTATCGCTAGCGAAGTTCTATTGATCGCAAGCTAGCTAAATAAAGGCTCAGCCACAACATTAATAGCTAAAACTTTAAAGTATTTTCATAATGTATTTATGTACTTTAAATTAAAAAAAAAATACCTGTGGTAAACGCGGCGCTGGCGGCGGCGGCTATCACAAATTAGCTAATCTAGCTGGCTATAGCTAACTGAAGCTAGCGCTAATTTACCCGCAGTTTAACGGGAACGTGCGGCTAAATGTTAGCTAAACGTTCAAGCTGCAGCTCTGAATACTGTCCACAAACACTGCAATGCATCGTAATGTAGCTATTAGCTAGCTCATCTCCAGATTGTCCACAGCGATTAAACGGCGGGGGCATCTTGCCGGTTCGCTCTCCTCGTAGCCCGGCAGTGAGAGCAGTCGTCACCCCCCATATTGGCCCCGGAGCTCGCAGTGTTCGGAAAGGCGGAGAGACGGGGCTGCTGTCGGGCGGTGTGCTGGCTGGAGATGTGAGAAAGAGAACAGGAGAAGGTCGAGGTTAAACAACTAGTGTATTCCAGATCGGACCTCGACAAATGGGCCATTCTGGCGTCTCAATTCACGGCTGAGGCGGCGATGTATCCTGGCTAGCTACGCCGGGCGCTGCTGGGTTAGCGCGGTGGCTAACGGAAACCCCGGAGTTGAATCTTCTGTCTGACGGCGTTTAAAACACGAAACGCTTCAAATGTGAAGCTTAGCAAAGCACCGATACCGTAACGAGACGGTGATTGAGCGAAAGTACTCTTCGGAAAGCGCGGAACCGGTGTAGTTCGCCGTTAGACTCGTCCGTCCCTCTTCTCGCCCCTTCCTCAAGGCTAGCCGAGCCGAACCAGCGGAGAAAGCAGGGAGATTTCATCAGAAAGATTAAGGGAGCGTCGCCAAAGTCTCCGACAAAGCAGAGACGCTAGGGACCGTCGGAAAAGTGCAGTCTCACGTGGCAAGACCTGTTATATAACAATGCATGTGTGGCGTCTGTGCTATTTACAGAGACCTATACGTTACATATGACATGTGCAGCTGGAATATAGCTACAGCTAGAAATAAATAAGCAACAGGGGTTTCTTGTAAAATCTTGTAAAATAAATACAATTAAACTCAGATTTTAGTAGTAAAATTCTAAAATAAAAGATCCTCCAATGCAATATTTCATTGTATTCATTCTAATTTCAGATGTCAGCTATAGAAATGAGAAAGAAATCAGATCTACAGATCTAGAAAAACATTTTGCATTTTGAGCAGTCTTATTGCCAGGATGACATGACCTTACTGTAATTTTACATATGCTTAAGGATGATGAGTTAAAATCATAATATAATCATAAAATAGGATGAACATCATTGTTAAAAGGGGATTCTAGCTAACATGTAGTTTTATGTAATATTCTGTACAGCAGCATAACATCCCTCTGCCTAATCTGTTTGATGTAATTCACAAATTTCTGTTCAGCACTGTTCTCACACTACAATACCCATCATGCACTACTTAAATAGGCCATACAGCCATTAAGTGTTAAAGAAGTAAGGTTTTTTTATGGCTTCCTCACAACATCAGCTGCCTGACTTCCTTTAACATTATCAGGAAAAACAATTCCAGTTAAAAAAAGCGTGCTTTTAAACAATCATTGTTTTCAGTGTAGTTATTTATTTATTTATTTGATATTGTAGTTCAAAGGTCTCTCCCACCTACATTAGGTGAAGGGGAAATCTTACTCTAGAGATTAGTCCCACCACTGTTTATAACAGACATACCAATCAATAAAGGTTTTATTTTGTCCAACTATTATTAGTACAAACTATTATATTATGTTAATATGTTAAAAATGATAATTAGTTTACAATTAATTAATTTATTATTAACAAGTAGTTTACAACATTGAAACTATATACAATTAATACAAAATAATATATAATTAATATGAAGCTGATGTATATATACACTCCGAGCAGAGCAGAATCTTGTCTATAGGCTAATGGGGTTGGTTTCCCAAATGGAGAATGAGGCTATTCCTAAACACCTTCATTGTATAATAATAATAATATAATATATATTTAAAATAAATAAATAAATAACAAATATACAACAAAAATAACAATCAGCACTTCTTTCAGATCCATCTTATTATACTTTAAAAGATTTAACACTGCCGTTTCCTCCAGTAGTCATATGTAATGTTCAGAGTCTGTGAGCAACACACACACACACACACACACACACACACACACACACACACACACACACACACAGTTCATCCTGAACACTGAATCAGGAGGGCAGGGGCCTTAGGTTTGGATAATTAACAGTCTTGTCAGTCATCATTACCGAACCCCCCCCCACCCCCCCACCCCCCCAGGCAGTATTAATGATAATGACTATAATCAGGACACAGACACTGCTCCACTGCTTACACACAGAGCCAGACCATAGAACAGATACACAGGCCTGATGTCATCCTTACCTCAGTGGGACGGTAACAGAAACCCTGGGTGGGGCCCTGTGGTCCGCAGACAAAGGGATTTAGGGTTTATCACTCTGGCTCATTTTACTGAACTGAGCCCGTCAGAGATTAACAGATGAAGACGTGAAGCAGTAGGCAGTACACACGAGCGCACTGAATTAGCGTGACTGGGTCTGGATCGGAGGCAGTTGGCAGTGATTAGGACTTTAAAACACTGTCCTCTAAGAGGATGATGAGCAGGCAATGTGGTGCAACAGCGAGCAAGAGACATTAGCACACATTAGCCCATGCTTACAACATCTGCATCCCCAGCAGCCTGTCGGACAGCATATGCATATGATCCACTTTATGTTTCAATTCAAGTTCATTTTATTATTTTAGTGCAAATAATATTTAAAAACATGGTCAGGAAAAGAATACAAATGTCAGAAAAACAAAACAATCCAAAAACAGTGGGAAATAAACTATAAATCACAGAAAAATTATCTTCTCAATATGTACATCACACTACTCCTGTTCATTTTGAACTTACATTCTTTCCTATTATCTCTTTGATGAAGCGTCCACAGAGCTCATCACAGGAGGTCAATTCCCTTACAAACGTTGTGCATAATCACAGCAAGTCTGAGCCCTCAAATCATTGCTTCCCTTAAAGGCCTTGATACACAAAAAGAGCAATTTATCTAATTAATCTTTCAGCATGTTAAAAAAAGCCTTGCACAACCAACACAAACATACACACACACACACACACTCAATACAATCAGCTACTTCCAAAAAAAAAAACCCAAAACAAAACAGACTCAAAATGAAAGCATAAGATGCATCGTGACAGAGCAGTACGACCTCTGGCAACGGCACGGCCGAGGCATTTGGCACAATGCCTGTCAGCTGTAGAACTGGTTGGTTAAGATCGGTTTCAGATGAACCACAGTGCGATTCTTTTAAGGCCATCCACATGTCAGAGCAATGTTTCTCCACCCCGGTCCTGGAGACAGGAACCTGCCCTGCACACGTTCATGCTTTCCCAGCTCCCGACCCACCATGATTCAACTACTCGGCTCATTAACCAGCCCTTTAGTGTTGTGGGGGTGTGTTACATCAGGGAGTCCAATAAAACGTGCAGGGCAGGGCAGGGTTCCTCCAGGACCAGGGTTGAGGAACACTGTGTTAGAGCACCATGGCAAGCAGGTCAATTAGGCAATGTTAGTTATGGCAAATCGGCAAGCGTGGGGTTCACGTCCTCCAGCAATATTGTGCAAATGGGAATTGTAGACCATCCATAGCATTTTCTAGTTAAAGGGGAATATAGATGTAAACCGTCATTCAGAGGCTGATTTGGAATGTTTCTCGGTGGTGGTGAATGGATCCAGATATCTGGAACATAATACCTCCAAAAAAAAACAAAAAAACATCACCACAAAAAGCTATTATTTGGAGTAGTGTGAATACGGTGTCCAAGACAAAGTTTAACGAGTGCTTACAAGAAGGTTCTAGCTTTAGAAAACATGCAAAGCGTTAGAAGACAAATCAGAGCCAAAATACAACCAGTTTTTATGCTTTTAAAAATTTTGCAATAACCCCAGATTCCAGTCACCACCACCAAAACATCTAAGCTTCCTTATAATGAGCCATTTCACCGGCACACCACTCTAATGGACCTTGCGTTGCGAGTTGTACAGAAATATGGTGGAATTCCCCTTATCAAACCTGTAGAAACTTAAAAATTGGGGGCTCTACAAATGGTTCTTTGAGTGATGCTGAAAAAGTGGTTATTCCATGGAACCGCTCAAAGAACCCTTGGTAGCACCCTTATTATTAGAAGTGTACATTAAAGCTCACTGGTGAGCTGAACGCTTTTCCTATTTAAACAACTTGTTCTATCAAACCTGAGCCTGAAGTTTGGGCGTGAGCGTTTGCGAGAGGAGTGGAGAAGCTATAGTCAAATATTCAACCTTTTCAATTTGCATGCACCCACTTCTGGAAAGGAACCTGGGTTTTAAAAGGGACAGAGTATAAAGAACAGTGTGTAGAGTACGCTCTCCTGTCTCCTTAAATGAATGAATAGTAACGCTCAAGTTGTAAAGCTGATTTTTTCCTCTTTGTTTCAGAAAAGATAAAAAAGAGACATTTAATCCAGGGTAAATAACAGAGCCTAAAACAACAGAAAGTGTACAGTCCACGACAGCAAACCAGGCCAAAAGTGCAATATTTATCCAGTGGCAAATTTCACAGCATGCACAGGAACCACAGTTGCTATAAATGTTTAATGGTGCTTTGACTGATAGGCTGAAATCGTGCTTCTGAACCAGAAACTCAGACTTCTGGCTTAGCGCCCTTCCATAGTCAGGTGAGGAAGATCCTTTAAGTTCTATTTCAAGGCAAGTTTTCAGAGCACCTATAAATACATTAGGGCCGGGCAGTACATTACACACAGCGCTTGAGCATACCATGGTGTTCTGGCAAGTGCTAGATTTCATAGGGCATAAGTAGGCCTGTCTAATGCAAAGTAAAGCTTGATTTGTTGATGCATGTGGACGAACATGGCAGAAAAACCTGTATAGCGTTGTAAAAATACAGTGATTTGAAAAGTAATAATTAATGCTGTTCATTTACTGGGTTTGAGGCAAATCGTAAATTAGAAAGTACATTATTTGACCGCTAGCAGAGATTCAAGTGCACTGATAAACAACTGAAATAATGAAATCATGGTTTACACAGTGATTATGTGAAACTGAGACGTGAACATCTGTCCACTTAGTCCAAACATTCTTTTAAATTCTTTTAAATAATTAGAAACTTAATAACCATGTTATTCATTAATCATTATACTAAAATCTTCAATCTTTCATGTGAATGAACTGTGTCCGAATGCAGAATGGAGTGTCCTGGACCATCCTGAACAAAATTTGTTGAATCTGAGCTCTAAATCAACGTCCGCCCCAACATAAACGCAGGTTTACAAAATAAGGCCAGTGCCCAGAAAACTGCACTTCAGAAGTGTTGAAAGCTGCACGTCAATAAAAGCTCAACGAAGGAACCAGAAGAACAGTTCAGAAAAAGAAGCACACCTACTGCTATATGCTCGGTTTTGTCATTTTCTCTAAAGCGGTTGGACTGAATCAGGCCTTGCGTAAGGAACATACAAGTTTGCCATGCCGGAATCTCAAGTGTTTTCATTTCTCATGATCAGATCAGATCAGATTCTTGCCGCCAGTATTGTGAAGCCACTCTCCCTCTCTTTTTTTCTGTTTTTTTTTTTTTTTTTAAACACAATAATCCTTCCATAATAATCCCTTTTACTAAGTATAATCTATATAATCGGAGACATAACAAATGTCACAACACAACCTAGCTCAAAATCGAGCCACAATAAAAGAACATCTTAAAAAGAAATAACTTAAAATTTCACGTCTTCTCTCTCATCAAGAAATCGCAGGGTTGTACACCAGGGCAAACGGACCAAAATTCCTGAAGCTTCTGGACATGTTTCACTTTGGAATCCTTTGAGAGTCAATAAATATATACGTTTTTCCTTTTCTCTCACGCACCCGTCCGTCCATCCATCCGTCCGTCCATCCGTCCATCGCCACGCCTCATCCTCATGGTCCGACGATGTGCGCAGCAACCCCACTACAACTACAGCATCTAGTGATGGCCCTCCATCACAGAGTCTACACATCTCCAGGGCAGGAGAATCCGCAACACACACCCCCACTGTGGGGAAAAAAATACCTCCCACTGAGCAGCTGGGCATCTCCAACTCACCGACCCAAATGCAAAGACAGGCACCTACACACCCCTGCACACTCCTCAACAGGCTCAATCATACCAGTCATCTCCCCTTACAGGACACCCCAAGTTATGTCTGCTGATCAGTCTGTGCTGTATGAACCACTGTCCATCTGTCTGTCTTTGACCCTTTGCTAGCGGCTGGCCTCGGAGCCACCCAGGCTCAGCTGGTGCCAGTCGACCCAGTGCTGGCCAGGCGTGAGGTTCTTCAAGAGGATGAAGGCCTCGCCCAGCAGAGTGTTCTCCCAGAACGCTCCTTCGCCCAGCACTCGAAGGTGGATCGACCTCTGGTTCAGATCCCCGCGTGGAATCCCGTCATACACCAGCTGCAGACAGACCGAAATGATGCAAGCGTGAGAAACAAGTAGCAGTCCTCCACTGAAGGTCATAAAGAAGTTATTGAGCAGCAGTAGAACATCAGGTGAACATTGATAGTGCTGCCATAGTTATACATTTTGAATGATTACTGAGATCTTCAAATCTATAACAAAAACAAAGAGACTCCAGTGTTTTGTAGGTTTATATTTGCTGGTATTCAACTTATATGTTCTTCCCTCTTCCAGTGAAGTGTTCCCTGTGGTGGTGCTCGCATTCAATCAACACTACATTCACTATATGTACAAAAGTATTGGGACACTTGCTTGTTTACGGTTTCTTCTGAAATCAAGAGCTGAGCAAGAGCTTTTTTGAGTAACTGTCCCTACTGTACAGGAAGAAGGCTTTCTACTATATTTTGGGTCAAGCATTGCTGTGAGGATTTGATTGTATTCAGTGACAAGAGCATTCATGAGGTTGGATGATGATCACCACCCCACCTCATCATCCCCAACTCATCCCAAAAGTATTGGATGGAGCTCCTTCACCATTATTTCAGAGAACACAGTTCCTCCACTGCTCCACAGCTCCTCAATGCTGGGGGGCTTTATACCCCTCTAGCCCACGCCTGGCATTAGGCAGCATGGAGCCAATAGGGTCACGATGTTGATCTGCTCCAGAGAGTCCTATTCTATTGGCAGTACTTCTTCTCTACAGTGACTAGAGAAGCTGTATGTGCATTTGCAGATCAGTGATAACATTGCTGAATGCATTCATTAGAGGGGGTGTCCACAAACATTTGGTTCTCTGCTATCTTCTTCTAGTCATCCCCTGCGCTGTGGGCATCGATTATTAAGATGGGCAGCTGCTCTGAGGGGTTCATGATTGCTGATTGTTGGGATGAGGTTTAAATCGTCAAGGTTTTATAAAGCTTTGAAATTTGCATCACCTGCTCTTTCCTAACGATGGCCGACGACCCATCACCCTAACCAGCTAATTAAGGTCTGAGACCATGATAAGAGTTCCATCCAGGTTCCCAAACGTGAATACTGACTGCCAGTGAATACGGAGATCATTCGATCATCAGTTCTTCACACTTCTCACCACAGTTAAGGCAGAAGTAGCACCATGCCATTACCATTTCATTGTAAGTGGGGTTGCATGTGCGGCGAGCTGCCTTGGTCTTCCTCTTGCTGGTTTTCTGGGGGTCAGGGAGCAAGTACAGTTTGACATATGGATCTGGATCCGTCCCGTCCTGCAAGGGTTGCTGTAGAGAAAAACAACATGGAAGCCACACTTAAGGACATACTGACCACCCCTAATGCTTGCGTACGGTCATTAGTGTGGAGTGGAACGCAATTAAAAGGCTACTGTGCAGACTTACCAGGCCTCGTATGTGCATGACCATAATGAAGAGCTTGTCACTCTTGTAGGAAATGGAGAGCTTCACTTCACCGGCCACTTTACCAGGTATTGGGGCCCAAGATACTTCTGCAAAAGCAGAAAAGAGAGAAAGCAATTAGTCCTAGATCTTAGACCGGGCGCATTTACCTGTGTGCTTTTAGTGGGAAGAACCTTTACATTACATCAACATCAACATTGGTTCTCTCTGCTGAAACCCTTTGTAGCACCCCTTTTTAATACCTTTTTCATTTAAAGAGCACAGATCAGGCAGGTTCGAAGAAGGATGACTGGATTTCCAATAATCAGACTAATCAGACATGAAACCACCAAAATGCAGATGCCCTTTACACCAAATCTGAGTCAGGATTTGCCTCAACCTGGCCCGAGTGGAGTTCACCTTCGACCTGCTGGATGTCCCCTTAATAATTAACTAGGTTTATTGAACTACTGGTGTGTGAAGAAGCGCAGAAACGCACACACACGCACATGCTTGTGTGATTACATCCCTCGTGTTCAGCTGAGGTGAGCGGCCATATGTCAGGTAGTTTCAGCCACGTTGCACTAGCAGTTACTGATAAGACTGGCTTAGTCATTGGCTGTTGTTGTTTGTCACTGCAGCCACAAGTGCACTCCCTGATCCATTACTGGACCAAGTCACATGATCTCAGTGTGGTGGTGGTGGTGGGGAGGTGGATGAACCTTGATATAGAAGACACGCACAAGCAGGATGATTCACCACCACGTGCAAGCTATAAGGATGAGGTGTGTGTGTGAGTGTGTGTTGGGGTTTCCATGCGCCCTTTCAAAAGTGCTGTGTACATTCCATGCCATGTGTTATTGGCCGTACAGGCGACATACAAAGGCTGTGCGATTAAGACAACGGGGTAATGAGTGTGACCAGCAGTGTGGAATCTGAGGAAGCTGGAGGAACAGTAATGCACCTGCTGGCTTGTTGTTAAGTGTATTTACAGCTGTTCCCACTGGCCGTTCATCTCTTGGTAACGGATGGAAGAAGGTGTAGACCAGGTCACACTGCAGAAAGGAAAACCAAAAGCAGACGGTCACATACCACAGATCAACAGAACCACCCAAACAAATAACCAATCTCTTAGCTCACACGCAAGGAATCTAGACGACACCACACAAACAGGACCGGCGCATTCTTTTGAGAGGCAGAGAAGATAGCGGAAGTGGAACTACGCCGATTGGCTGATCTCAGCTGCAGTGGCATCTCAGTACTGATACAGCCCTGTGGGAAGGATTGGAAACCCTGTCTACCCACAACACATGGCCTGTTCTCAGAAGCCTGTGGCTGAGTTCCAGGAAGTGCAGCCTTCAAAATGAAACCAATTGCAGAGGCAAACATTTACAGAAGGGCTCGCAAAGGCCTTGCATGTAGCAGTATGACAAGGAAGTGCCCTTAATTTATAGCTGCTTAATTTAGATGTGTTTACTTCTGCTTAACCAGGTTAGAGGAAGAACAAAGGGGGGCCAGAAATGAAATTCAGAAGAGTTAGCGTGACTCACACAGACCAAAACAGAGCTGCTATCATTCATCAGTGTTTTCACTGTCAACATCAGCACCCACAGCTCCAAGAACTGTGCAGAGCGCATGTGAAACGAGACGGGAACGTTACCTGAGCCACCTCTGGCGCCGCATGGATCAAATGCCACACGTATCCGTTTAGCTCATCTTTCCTGCGGTCCGCCATGGCCTCCCCACGGGACCGGCCAATCATGAAACGGCTGGGGAAGCTGCAGACATGGCAGAACGTTGGTACAGCATGAACTTGCATCCCACAGCAAAGTAAGGAGATACTGGTAGTGCCAGGAGCTGCACTGAAATAATTGGCTACCCCCACCCTGCATTATTTGGGTTATCTAGTTCCACCCTGTCCTAATTAAACAGATACACTGATAAGAGAACATGGGTCCAGATAGGAGAGTTTCCACTGAGGTCAGTAAGCTGAAAAAAGCAGAACTTTTCCACCACATGTCGTGTTTATATAGCCTATCTGTAAATACGGACTACACAATGAAAGCCAGAAACATGCTGGCTGTAGTGAGGCTCATATAAATGCTGATCAGATACACTACATGTCCAAATGTTTGTGGACACCTCCTTTACGTTGCACCCATAGTTGACACAGATGTGCAAATGCACACATGCACACAGCTTGTCTAGTCCCAGGTAGAGAAGAAGTACTGTCAATAGAATAGGACTCTCTGGAGCAGATCAACATCATGACCCTATTGGCTCCATGCTGCCTAATAATGCCAGGCGAGTGTCCCAATACTTTTGTCCATGTATTTTCTGGCATTTGTTGTTTTTTTTTTACAGAGTAATGGACCAATAGAAATGCTCCAAAATGCTCCAAAATTACTTGGAATAAAACATTTCACATAGAATTTCATTGAAAGATAAGACGTTTTTCCTTCTCCTGTAAAGCTGCTATTTTGGAGATACATGTTTTTGTGACAGCAACAATATATTACCTAAATTAGCAGTAAATATGAATAAATGAAAAAATGTAAACAGTCACTGTACCTGGGTAGTTTGGAAGAAGGGAAGATGAGGCGCAGTTTGCCATGCAGTTCATGGAACTCCTCAAAACTCCTCTGAACCAATGTCGCCCCCTGCTGGCCCTCACGCTCCACTTTCACCACATACGTCTAGAAAAGGGAAATCAAGAACATTTTTTTCCATCAAGGTTTTACTGAGATTATTTTATTATTGATCACAATGATATGACTCTGTGCTTGTTGAAGACTTACATAGCCTTTATTGGGACTGTAGGTTTTGATGTGATTGCACACGAACAGGCTGCGGATGAGGCCGTCGCTCTTCAGGGTGTAGACTCGTGGAGCGAAGGACAGCACAGGGCGCTCCTCAGACGAGGCAAACTTCATCTGGGCCAGGTTATGGATGAAGAAGTTGAGCTTAGTGGCCACGCTGCCTAGACTGGACTCTATCAACCTGGGAAGAGTCACTAGAGTCACTTAGAGACACTGGGTTCAACACCCTCAAAGACCGAAATTTGAAGACATGCATGCGATCATATGACAATGTGATGCAAACAATTGGCCAATAGGAAATTGCCTAGATCTGGATAAGAGAGTTTTAGCACTCAGGAGGGATTATTTTTAGTTCCAGACCTTAATTAACCTGATAAACCAATCCAATCTGAACAGGGCAATGAATGATGAGTGATATCTGTAATAAAGGTAGACCTCCTACGACCCCTAATAATTTAATCCCATCTGAAAATAGACTGATAACTTTTAGACAAAACATTACATTTATTATACTAGTTCCAGCCCTGCTCCTGAAATCCACTGAAAACACTGTTTTCTCAAACCTGGTGAAGTACATGGTGGCGTCCGCCTCAGACTCGTGTGGTCGCAGGGCATCATAGACATATTTCAAGTCATCTAGATCAGATAGCTCAGGAATGCCACAGGACAGCATCTGTAGATGCAAACATGCACAGAAACACATTTACCAACCTCAGATTATGAAATCATGCACATGAATCTAGAGACACTCAAATAACTTGCAAACTTCTAACTCCTACACAAACCGGTTAACCGACACCTTAAGACTACCATAAGAAAAAGAAAGTGTCACTAGTGTCTGAAAACAAGGCAAGACTGCTCGTCAAATTTGAAATCTCTCACCAGGCCGAGCAGGTTGAGGAACAGATGTGCGTGTTTCCTGATGAGGTTGTATGCCTCACAACACAAGTCCACAAAGTCATGGAAGCGGCTAGACGGCTTGTCGCCGCCATTGATCACGTACGCCATGTCAGACGTGAAAACAAACGGAGCCCGGTCCCTGAATGACAGAAAACACACACTCGGCTTATGCTGCGGATCATCTTAACAATTTAAGTACTATTAGTGAAATTAGGCTGCACAATATTAAGGGGGGGAAATATTATTGCAATATATGCTTTTTCTGCAGTATTCATATACTGCATTAAAAAACAAACACATTTTAACCAGAATTTAAGTGATCCATTATGTTATGATAATAATGTGTCCAATATTGGAGTAAAAAAAAACAAAAAACAACAAAATAAAACGATCATGTTAAGGAAAATGAAAACTCTTGCTATGCATTTTGTAATTTATCAATTTGTTATCGGGATCGGGATTCTATATACTCTATATAATACATTACATAAATTATTCTTCTATATAAACGGCCCTAATCAATACAAATGGTCACATTACAGGAGGAGAGGGCATCAGTGCCAGTAGCTGTAATACAGTGTTCAGCAAACCCAGTTTGGTGCTGATCAGCTTTGAACTTGCCCACCCCTCTCACCGTTTGATGTTCCCAAACATCTGCGCGTGGCCCAGGAACTTGCCAAAGTCAATGTGGAACATGTGGCCACTGGTCTTCAGCATAATGTTGTCGTTGTGGCGGTCGCAGATGCCCAGGATGTAGGTGGCCACGCAGCAGCCTGCGCAGGAGTAGATAAAGTTCTCCACCGCCTGGAGAACAACAACAACAACAACAACAACAAAATAAAAGCCAGTTATTAAACCCCCTATTCATTAAGAAACAGTGAAAGTACTGTGAAATTAAAATATTGTTTATTGTGTATTCAATATTCTCATCCTTCACATCTTTCCAATATCTCAAAACCGTTATGCCAGCCAATCAAAAGAAAGTCTTAAGAAACTCAGAGAATAAATAAAAACACCTGACCTGATTCAATGATTGATGTAATCAATAATAATACCTATAATAACACCAACATGGTTGCGCAGCTCAGGCAGTCCCTAGGATGTGGGTGTTTGTGCTAGATGGCTTGGTAGGTGGTAACTATGGTGTTGCTAGGTGGTTGCTGTGGTACCCCAGTGTGATGGGTTGGGTGTTCCTAGTGCATTTGTCTCATTGTTGCATAATACACGTGCACAAACTTTTGCACCCCTTTCATTCCTACAATAAAGCATTCAGATAAAAAGACTAAATAGCCTGAAGATGTCGATAACCTGAAAACGTGGGACAAGATACGCAGCAATAATAGAGGACTTACCTTCTCATACTCGTCATCAGTAGGGTTGTGTTTCTGCAGCCAGTCAGCCAGCGGACGGTCCTTGAAGGAGCCGGTGACTCCATGTTCTACTTGGATCTTCCTCAAAGTCTCTGCGTTGGGGATCATCTCCACCATGCCTGCGACAAAGAAAAAAAAATTATGAGCAACATCCTGATGAAAGATTCATATACGAGCAGTTTTACTATTCAAAGATGGTCTATACAAAGGGAAAAGACAAAAGTATTTGGACACTCGCTCTTTCACAGTTTTTACAAAATCCTGCTTTTGTTAGAGCAACTATCTCGACCGTCCAGTGAAGAAGGCTAGATTTTGGAGGAGCACTGCTGTGAGGATTTCATTGCATTCAGCGAGAAGAGTGTTGATGAGGTGGGGTTGTGATCATCCAAAATCCTGACCTCACTATCACCAACTACACAGTTCTTCCACTGCTCCACAGCTCAATGCTGGGGGGCTTTATACCCCTCTAGCCCACGCCTGGCATTAGGCAGAATGGTGCCAATAGGGTCCTGATTTCAATTCTATTGGCAGTACTTCTCTACAGGGACTAGACAAGCTGTGTGTGTGCATGCATTTTCACATGCATGCCAACAATGGGTGCAACATAAAGTAGCTGAATGCATTCATTATAAGGGCTGTCCACAAACATTTGGACATATAGTGTATAGTTTTTTGGGTCCCCCCCCCATGTAGGGTTGAGCTTTGGATACAGCATAGCAGAAGATATAGCAGGTCACTGAAAAGCCCCTTCTACAGAGATTTCCCACAGAAAGTGCAGTCTGCGCAGCACTGTGGCTGCTAGAGCAACTTAGGGTTTCATTTATTTCAGCTTTACCTCGGCTGCGTCCAGTGGAGAAGCAGCGGAAGATGACCATCCTCATGTCCAGCCCCTCCTGGATCCAGATCTTGTTCATAATACGGATCACCTGCAGTGTTAGCATGTCCTGCCGCAGGTCATCTCCAGACTGGGGAAGCACATGGATGTTAGAGATTTTAGCATGGGGAGGCCTGACGACAGATCTGACAGAGTTATCAACATCTGATGGAGGTAGGAAACAGGACAGAGAAAAGGTGAACCTTGAAGATGACGTTGATGTTGTCGCCCAGCAGATCCATGTTCTGAAAGGAGAGCTTCAGGGGCACGGCATTGGAGTTGAAGTAGGAGCAAGACTGCAGGGAGCGGGAAAGTGAAGAGAATCATGAGTGAAGAACATAACACCGGGGCTGGCTGATGCCGCTCCCTACCGTCATCAGGGGTTCACCCTGTACTGCGGTCAATTACACAAGGGGATCCCAAGGATCCTGGGATATTGGGTTCTCAAGAGGTAACTCTGTCTGAGGTTCTATCTGATCACTGAGAGATCAGGAGTTTGAATCCTGCTGGTGCTGCAGCCAAAAGAATTTCAAGTCAAGGCACGTCCTTAATAATAATCAATAATTACACACTCAGTGTTAAAAACACAGGTCCTCAGCCTCAGTGAACCGATATCCAGAGCACCCCCACTCCAGAGTCTATTAAACCTTCCTAAAGGTCAAGGCAGTCAAACCTTTCCAGCAAACCTACAAGCAGCTCTTTCAGAAAGTTCTCCTAACCCACCAGACCTCACCTGGACCTCCACTATTCCTGAAAGTGCTTGTTATGTTCAGAGCGCTCAGCAGCTGCTTAGAGGAGTCCACGGCTGCTGATTGTTGGGATGAGGACTGAGGCTTTGAGGTCTGAGTTTTGTAATTTTACACATGGTCACATGATCTTTCCTAACAATGCCTGAACAAGCCACAGCCCGAACCAGCCCCAACCAGTGTAGACCCAGTGCAGGTGGTGGGAGACCGGAGGATGACAGCCAAGCTGGGATCCATGCTGGAGAACAGCTCCCACCCCATGCATGAGACTCTGGCAGCACTGGGCAGCTCCTTTAGCGACAGGCTGCTTCACCCCAAGTGTGTGAAGGAGGGGTATCACAGGTCGTTCCTTCTGGCTGCTGTCTGACTCGACAACCAGCACTGCTCCCAGCGGACCACATACACACACACACTTAAACTACACACACATGTTCAGGGAATAGAGGTCCCTCATTGTAATGTGCAATGTGCAATATTTCCCACCCCCCACACATTTGCAATTAAGGGTCAATTTTCAATTATCTGTAAATAATCTGTAAATAATATAGTTGACTATTTATATATATATATATATTGGTATTTTATCTACATTTTCCCATCTGAATGTCTTACTATTCCTTTTCTGCTGTGACACTGTGGGACTAATAAAGGATTATTTTATCTTATCTAATCTTATCCATGCACACAGCCCCTTTACCTGTATATTAATGCCCTTGACGAGCAGGCCAGGGTTCAGGGGTAGGCGGCAGCTGCTGTTGATGCAGAAGAACTGCTTGACCTCGTCCAGTCCCTCTCTCAGAACAGCCTAGAGCCAAAACACAGCAGAGCACAACAATCATCATGCTGACAGCCTGCGATCGCAGCTCAGAGCCAGTTAAAACCAGCTTCACAGCTAAAGCAGGAAAAGGCTTTTTGTTCATGGTGGAGAACGAGGGTCAGAACATGTCTGACCTGTCGGGATGAAGGCGAGGCGTCTCGAACGCGCTGGGCCACCTTGGCCAGGATGTTGACCAGCCAGCACTGGCGGTCAAACTCATCCCGTAGGCCTCGGCCTGAGCAGCAGAGCAGAGCAGCCAGCAGGTGCTGATAGCGTACACTGAACTGGGAGTCCTGGAGAGCGTCCTTCAGCAGCCTGCAGGACAGGAAAGGACATGTTAATGGTTTACAGCAGGGGTTACCAACCTTACCCTAATAAAGAGCAAGGTTTTCAACCCAAGCCACCAAATGAGCCAGATTCCACTTCTTCAATCAGCTGAATCCATTCAAACAGGCTTTTGTCTCATTTTTGAGGAAAATGACATTTCTATTAATTTTATTTAAAAAATGATGATTAAAGACATTTCCTGAGTTGTGTGAGTTTAGTTAGATTACCTCCATTTCTCAGTATATGCAAATATGTAAAAAAAAAAACATAACGGGGCACACATGGGGTGTCCTATTTTTTCACATTACTGTACCTTAAAATAGACAGAGGATAGCAAACATACAGATTTTTCCAAACATGATTTCTTATAATTAGATTTTATTAAACAGCAAACCTCTGTCCAGCAGATGGCGCTATGAGTGAGTAGACTGAGTGGGAGGATTATGAATGTCAGATGTTCATCATGATGTGAGCGGTGTTGGTGGCGACACACATTAGCCTCAGATGGTCAGAAGATTTGCGCTTCGTTTTATGGGAGATTATTCATAATCATTAGGCATGGCCATCTGAAGCTGACAGATGTGTACGTGTGTGTGTGTGTGTGTGTCTCTCTGTGTGTGTGTGTGTCTCTGTGTGTGTGCACGCACGTGTGACCTAATTTCAATGTGTGCTAGATCAGCATGTGCATTTATTTCCAAGTTACAGCAAAAGATAGTGGACACACACCAGAAGAGGCAGTGGGCGATGCGCACATCTCCAATGGCTCTCCTGAGCAGGAAGCGCACCAGTGGACTGTCCAGATAGCACTCGTACTTCAGGGCCTGGAACAGAAGATCAGAGTGGTACAGGATACGGTCTTAAGAGGAAGAAAACGAAAAAAGTAGTGGCACATCTCTGATCACATGGACGTTTTACCCATTCACAACATGGACTAGCTCTGTATATACGGCTGTATATTATTATTATACTAGTCTTACCTAAAGATGACCTGAAACCTGAAAGAGGAACCGGAAACTACTGAAAAACTCTGCAATTAGAGGTTAGAGGGCTAATTTGCCTTCTGAAATATCATGAGATAATTATAGATATCACACCAAGTGTTTACTTCTTCATTAAAACTCAAAAATTACAATAAACACTAATAATATCACTCCTACAGAAAGTGGTGGAGGTTCTCCATCACTGTGTTCATCATTAGAAAATCTCCAAAGTTCTCCTCATGGAGTCTAGTGTTATTTAGAGTTCTCCTCAGATCAACACCTGGTTTGATGGTAAATCAGGGCTTAATGATGGTGAATCAGGTGATCTGCTGCTGCTGCTGATGGAGGTGAACACATCCTCCACGCTGTGCTGGCTGGACTGGGGGGCGTCCAGGAGAACCCTGGAGGAACCGAGCTCTGTTCTTCAGACTAGCTCACCGACAAGATCTCACTACTTTCTTTAGAATGAGAAGCTCTTGTTTCTCATTTTTACTGGATTTATGTTCACCTGCATCTGTTCTGGAGCTTCTACAGTAAAAGAGAACATAAAAGCTCTGCTACCTGCACTAGCTGTGGAAGAAAGTCTAGCAGCTCAGGGTCAGAGATGGAGTCCATCCACTGGACAGCTGTGCGCCTGCACTCCTGATCTGGAAAGCTAAACACACACGGGTTTTAATACAAAGGTCAGGATGCCATTAAATATTTTATATATATATATATATATATATATATATATATATATATATATATATATATATATATATATATATATATATATATATATACACACACACACGCACACACACACGCACACACACACGCACACACACACGCACACATACATACAGACAAATGTAAGCCATAATGACACAGAAATTGACAATTTTATTTATAGCCTCTTTATAACCAAGGTTCATAAATGCTGATATAGATTTATGCAAAATAGTCACTAAAACTTTCTTTAATATACGTGTCATACGGCCTTACAGATGCTGCTCACATGCTGCACTTCTGTCAGAGAAGCTTAGATAATCACTAAGAACTGCTGAGGGTGCAGTCTAGCCACCAAGCAAGTCTTCTGTGCTGCACATGTATTCCACTGGACCTGGCTAACGGTAATATCATGGTCCAGTCAAATCGGCCCAAGAGCCAACACATGCGGCACCATCTGACCCCATTCCCGGAGGTCTGTACAGTCAGACAGGCTGCCGCTGGGGATGGAGGATGGAGTCTGGAAGGGGAGGCCTTACGTGGCGTGCAGCAGGCCCAGGGCGTCCAGGTGGTTGGTGCAGACCCACTGGCGCAGGAGGGCGTAGATGTCAGGCAGGCATGCCCACTCCCAGCTGGGCGCACTGGCCAGGATGAGGGGCAGACGGCTGCTTTCAGAGTGACAGAAATATCGCTTCTCCCACAGCGATCGCCTGTGCTCCGGGGTCAGCCTGAGAGAGAGAGAGAGAGAGAGACCGAGACAGAGAGAGACAGAGACAGAGACAGAGACAGAGACAGAGAGAGAGAGAGAGAGAGAGAGAGAGAGAGAGAGAGAGAGAGAGAGAGAACGAAAGCGAGAGAGAGACAGAGAGAGAGAGACAGAGAGAGAGACAGAGACAGAGACAGAGAGAGAGAGAGAACGAGAGAGGGGGCTTTAATGGCTTTATCAGGCCCAGTAAAAGTCAGCAGATCAGGAGAGAAACCTGCTTCTGGCACTGAGTGCAGAACTGAAGGAGGGTGAGAGGAATTTCTCGTGGGATTCGAGGCTTTCTACGAAACAGAACGCAGAATAGAGAACACCCTCCAGGCTTCAACAGTTTATCACTCCAGTCTCCTGCACACCAACTGCCGCACTCTTCATTAGCTTAAACGCTGTGCGAGATATACTTCTGTCTTCCAGTGCAAGTGTCCTGTGGTACAACATGTTGTTTAAGGGACATTAAAGCAGGTAAGAGACAATCTGGACACTGTGAAACCCACGTAGTTTAGGAAGGGGCACAAACCTCAGAAACCAAAGATCATCCAAAACTGTGGAGCCCCAAACAGTGGCTCATTATTCAGTAGAACAATACAAGCTGCTGATCACATGCTGAAACAGGCCAAGTCACTTTTAAACAGATAGACGGTCAACCACACCACCACCTCCACCACTGCTATATATATATATATATATATATATATATATATATATATATATATATATATCCTCACCCTGTGCAAAACAGCAGCAGTGGCGGAGGATATGACACACACACACATACACACACACACACACACATATATATATATATCATCCTGAGCAAAACAGGATTCTGGCTGATATTCTGGCAGCTGGTCTGAAATGTGACAGTATCAAAAAAGGGAATCTTAACTAAACACACTCCTGCTTAAGGCCTCCAAACCCGGCTCAAACGGCTCCAGATAAGGGGGGTCCGCCTCAGGAGGTAACAATTAACAATCGGCCGAGAACATTCGAGCACGAGGGAAGAAAAACAGAGCGTTTCTCTTTCAGTAGCTGCAGTACTTGGTAAAAATGGACGATTACAATTAATCAGACCATTTGACTTCAGAACAGACCTGAAGATCAGTTTGAAGGAGGCACATGAGGCTAAAAAGCTGAGGGGCAACTCCTGCAAATTCACGTAATATCCAAAACCCCCACATCTACTGAACTTCATGCCATGGAAGAAGCACTTTCGGTGGCATTAAGAACCACGTGTGAGAGTGAAGAAGCATTCAACTGGTAAACAAGTTTTATATCAACAGCTTTACAATTCCGTTACAAACACAGTTCCTAATGGACCCAGTAGTGGTTCATCTATGGTATGACAACAATTTGCTATAAAAGAAAGAAATATTTTATATATATATATATATAAAACCATGACAAACAACTTTAACGCTTATAAATGTAACTTTTTTATGTTTACCTTTGCATAACGTTAGTATCTCATTTTCATGGTCTGATCAGAAATGTCTGAGCTGGGTGATTAATGCTGTAAGCATTTGCTGTGCTGTGTTCAGAGGGAAGGAAGAAGACATTCGCCCTTACAATGGACTCTTCTCACTTCCCACTTCCGTCGGTTTCTGTTAGTAGGTCATTTGGTTTCCAGTCGAACCAAAAAAAAAAAAAAAACAACAACAACGACAAAAGAAAACGGATTCTGCTGTATTACTCAGAACCACTCGAAGGTGCTCGGAGGTGGTGCTGTACCCTGCCGCTTCTGAGTAACTTTCAAAAGTTTATATACACGCACACACACACACACACACACACACACACACACACACACACACACACACGTATATATGTACATATATGTATATATATTAGGCTTCATTTTTTTGTTTTCCAGCACATTCTAGACACACATCATATGTCTAGGACCGAGGACCAGGCCCAGTAATAGAACCCAGTGCTCTACAAAAAGATGCATCCACTGGATCAATAGATCAATATCTGCCATGCCCAGCTGAGCTCCACCACAGGGGCTGTTATCAGCTATTTCAGAGAGGCTGAATCTCATCTATCCAACACTCACCAATCACCAGCCATCCCTGCTGCCTTACAAGCCAATGTTTTGGGAGCGGCCCCTCTCCAGGGAAGACAGCTGTGCAGCCGGACCCCCGAATCAGATTACCACCAAGGCCTGCTGAGCCCACCCCACGTAGAAGTACATTACTGCTCCATCAGCCTGGGGGGGGGGGGGGACATAACTACAGATCATTTTCATGAGGGCCCTCCTGAGCCCACTTTATTTAGTAGCTTTTATGACTACATTTCCCAGAATTCACTGAGGACAAGAAAAACACTGTGGACTCCTAGAGGTAGACAGCAGGTATTAAGGATGGATAAGGAACCAAAGACGGCTGAATATCTGAAGAATGGAGCTTTCAGAATCCTGACTTTCTGGTTTCAGTGTCCTGAAAACACACAGTGGCTTAAACACCTGATATAATGATGTGGTGTAAATGTTCAGAGCACAGCTGAAGTCTCTGTTTACTCTGATCGTACACATACAGGTAGTTCCAGGTTGGCTGTGGCGTCTCTAGAGTCAGCAGAGTTCAGTTTGCACTCTAAGTGAAAAACACTCCGGCATACAGGTGGACGTGCTCCGTCTACCACCCTGGAAACACAAACAGCAGCACTGCCGCATATCTATTCTTCTGACGGAGCAGCGCCTGATAAGAGAGCACACACCCAACTCAGACACGTAACCTTTACCTCAAACAGCGACAGCAGAGTATTTCCACATCCACACGTCTCCAGACCTCACACTGCGGGAAGGTTTCCCATGTAGAGGAGAAATCATCATTAAAGGGACGTTCATTAAAAGGTTTTGCCCTCACTGACTGAGATTGCTGGGCCTTTTCTACACAAATGAAAACAGGACATTTACCAGCTGACTTATTCAAATTTAATCTGATTTAATCTCAAACATACAAATGAGGCAGGTTATAGGGAGATCAGTGGTTAAGGGTCGGTCAGCTCAGGTCGAGATCAGCAGGTAAAGCCATGTGGAAAAGTGATCTTTTTTAATGAATCTGACGTTCTGACTCCTCACATTAATCTGTTAATTCATGTGTCTTAATTACATTTAGAAGTAATCTCGGCAGCCTACATGGCTTTTGAATGGCATCTTTAATGGAAGTCTAATTAAATAAGAGGTTAATGTGAATTGCTGTAATGTTAACATGCTACATAAGTGATCCCCAGTCCTTAGTTCTTATAAAAAATATGAAAATCAAGCTTTAATATAAATAAATAAATAAAATGCACATTTTGAATTAAATGTCTGTGTGAGGTCACAAAATCTAGGGAATTTCCATAAATATGCATAATAAATCTGAACTTAGGTTAGGTAGGTTAAGTGGTGCACTGGACGGCTTGCCGGCATTGATTGACAGATGTCTGCTGTTAAACCCCTACAACTCAGCCTATGCCAGTTTAGCCCCGCCCATTCCAGATTGACTTATTAGGAATATTTCGTGCTGGGTTGCTTTTTGAATGAGGCATAAATACAGGATAGCCACTCAGGGCATAGCTCATTTACATAGATCAGTCTTAAAGGAACAGTACAGTCAAAAGTGGACCTTTGGTGGGGAGGGGGGTGTTAGGATATGGGCCCTTTAAAGGGCATAAAAGCTCCCGGTTATTTCCGACACGGTCAGGGAGTCAGCAGAACGACGGAGAACAGGCAGGCAGAGGAGTGAAGGAGGAAGAGGAGCCAGCTGGGAGGATATCCACATCAGCTGTCTGCAGCTGGAGGTAACAGAGAGAGCATTGTGCAGGAGAAGGCCCTGCTGTGGAGCAGATAAGCACCAGCACTCAGCCACTGGGAAGCAGAAAACAATATATGGAAAAGCCATTAAAGCCTAAAATATCCAGCCTGATGCTGAATGTCTTTCAGAAGCTGCTGTTCAGAAACATCTGGCCCTACGTTCACACGTCTGTCTGTTCCAAAGTCATTCAATCAAGTCTTCACAAGTCTCTTCTTGCTCATCTCTGGAAAACTCCTATTTCCCTTCCAATTCCTTCCATCGCATTTCCATCGCATACAGTGTCTTCTGCCTTCTTCAGCCACTCATACTTGAATCCGTCACCTTCTACGGTAAAACTGACACTGCAGAAATGCTGCACTTTGAAAATGAGCAAATACACCTTCTAGCCAATCACTCTCAACTACTTCACTCGCAGCACAGTCCCAGACGTTCAGTAGGCATTCCTGTAATCCAATAAAAGTAAATTATGAAGTGCAATCTGACACGTCACATTTCTCATTCCCCACCATGCTTTTAACATACAACATATGTCCAAATATTTATGGACACCCCTTCTACTAAATGCATTAAGCCACTTTGATTTGCACCCATTGCTGACACAAATGTGCAAATGCACACGTACACAGCTTGTCTAGTTCCTGTAGAGAAGGACTGCCATTAGAATAGGACTCCCCTGGAGCAGATAATCATTGGAGCTGTGTTCTCGGGAATGATGGAGGTGTTCCATCCAGTACTTTTGAGATGAGTTGGGGAGTCTCGGTATGAGATGCGGCTGTGATAATCCAACTTGCTGACCTCACCAATATGCAATAAAAAAAATAAATAAATAAAATAAAGAAACTTTCACCAGAAGTCAATAATCAAACTGGTCATGTATCCAAGTTTGACATCAAATAAATGATACCGGGCAGATTTAATCTACCTCTGGTATAAAGGTCATGGAAAATGAGAACATTGCGATGGCGATGATGGAAAGATATATATTGTGCGGCCCTAAAATCAGATCCTCAAAGCAATGCTCCTCCAAAATCAAGCAGAAAGCCTTCCTCTCTAGACAGTAGAGACAGTTACTCCAACAAAAGCAGGATCAACTCTTTTAATGCCCTTGATTTCAGAAGAAACAATGAACAAGCAGGTGTCCCAATACTTTTGTCCACATAATGTATTTCAAGGTGTTCTACAGCTGTGATTTAATTACATTCTCAAATAAACGTAGGAACAGGATAGGGGGCACAGGTCTCACTCAGTCTCTGAGAACACATCTCACACACCAGTCACACCAGTCCTCCCTGCCCTCTTGCATACCAGTATGAAGTCAGTATATGCCAACCGCCCCAGAGCAGAATGCCAACTTGAGAGTCGGGAAAAGCTCAAATTGCTGAAATATGAATGGAATGACCCTGGGAAGCGCTTAGAGGAATATTCGCTCGCCAGATCTCACAGAAAGAACGGCAAAGCTCACGGGACGCATCTGGTCAGATTAAGAGGGTTAATATCGTTTTCTGAGCTCTACTGCTCTGCACCCTCCTCACTGTGCAGCAGTTCTCACAAATGTAAAACCATCTCCACGTATGACTAAGGCTTTATTCTGACACCAGTGACTTGACGCAATTTTCCATTTCATTGCTCTGATGTTGAGAACTGTGACTAATTCACAGCTAGAATGCAGAACTGTGCAGCTGAAAGGCATTTTGGATGTGATCTAGGGGAGATCCTGACCCCAGCTGCAGTTCAGAACAGCCATCAATGCCTAACAATCAATTCTAATGTCAATAATCTACCATACAGGAAAATATCCAGAACAACAGCAACTGAATGCAACGGCTTCATCCTGCAAATCTTAGGCTACAGCCTTCAAATCAGGCTCAAATGTCTGACCTGAAGCTCCAAGGCTCATGCAAAGCCCTCCAGCTTCTAGTCTCCATGTGTCTGCAATGCCTGCAGTGCAAATCCAGCAAAGACCTCACACACACTTCCACCCACGGCAGTGATGCAGCGCTCACTCTTTGCTTCATGAATATGAAAGTGTGGCTTTCTCACCAGAACAGGGACTTCTTGTGGAGGACGTCCTGGAGCTGTTTCTGGCTGCTCTGGTCCAGCCTGGAGAAGTCATACTGAGGGCTAAATTCGGCTGGTGGAGGGGTGCTAAAACGCACCTCGAAGGAGGAGGTTGGAAAGTCCACCTGAACGTGAAGAGAGAGAGAGAGAGGGGAATAAGAAGCCAGGTTAGCATTAACATAATAACATGCCGATAGACACACACACACACACACACACACACTCCTCTAGTCCACTGTCAATAGAATAGGACTCTCTGCAGCGGATAAACATCATGAACCTATTGGCACCATGCTGCCTAATGCCAGGCGTGGGCTAGAGGGGTATAAAGCCCCCCAGCATCCCAAGAACTGTGTTCTTAGGAATGATAAGATGGCGCTCCAGCCAATACTTCTGAGATAAGGTCCAACACATCCTCACTAATGCTCTTGTCGATGCAATCAATCTATCATATCCTCACAGGAAAGCTCAAACATCTAGTAGAAAGCCCTTTTCCCTGGACAGTTACTACAACAAAAGCAGGATCAACTCTTTTTAATACCCATGATTTCGAAAGAAACCATGAACGAACAGGTGTCCCAATACTTTTGTCATATAGTCTATGTAAAAACTGTATAAGTACACATGCATGTTAGCATGCAACCACCAAGTTACTGCCATACCGAGAATGGGCCAAAGTTCATGTAACATCAGTGGTTGTCAACAGCGGTACATGCCTCCTCCGATACATGTGAAATCACCTGCCTCCTCTTTTCAACCCACAAACCATGCAGCATCACTCGGCAGCCGGATCCCAGCTCTGATCCGATCAGCCAGTAGACGCCTGTGCTGGCCAGCATCAGGGGTAATAATGGCAATATCAGGGTTTATGGTTCTAGCTGCTGTATCTCTTACAGTGTAGAGCTTGGCAGCTGTGTCAACAGGCATGTTGTGCAGAAACTAACTCCTGGTGGGGTACAGCTCTCTAAAAGTGAGGGGGTCCAGCTAAATCACGCCAGTGCAAACACGGTCAGCTAATGCCAGAGATCAACTCCTATCAGCCATTCCGACTGCATGTGGAGAGCGACACAGGAAACAAAGCCAGGCCACGTGGACGAAGTAACAGAGGGGAGGAGAGACAGATCAACAGCACAGAGGGAGAGAAGGGGATATGGTAGAGCGAGTGAGGCAGGCTGAGGATCAGGATGAAGGAGGGACGCGAGTGGGAGAAGGAGAAGAATGTGGAAAAATTAGGTCAGAGAGAGAAGGAGTGAAGGAGAGAACGAGCGAGGGATATGTGTGTGTGTGTGTGTGTGTGTGTGTGTGTGTGTGTGTGTGTGTGTGTGTGTGTGCAGGTTGGTTGTGGGCTTTAACAAGGCCCAGATGTGCTATCGGTCGGCAGATGGACGGGCAGACTTTGGGGTGGCTGGCAGGATAGAATCTCAAAAAGGAATCAACCTTTAAAGCACAACCCCCCCCCCCCCAAAAAAAAAAAAACCACAATCCTTCAAACTCAGTTCTCCTCAAAGCAGCTGCAGCAGCTACTAGGCTAACATGGCTAACAATGAATGGAAGCTTACAGCCACCAGCTTAGCATCATGCATCTGAACACCAGCTACCAGACCTTGCATATCCCACATGTCCAAATATTTGTGGACACCTCTTCACACAGATTGTCTAGTCCCTGTAGAGAAGAAGTACTGCCAATAGAATAGGACTCTGGAGCAGATCAACATCATGACCCTATTGGCTCCATGCTGCCTAATGCCAGGAGTGGACTAGAGGGGTATAAAGCCCCCCAGCATTGAGCTGTGGAGCAGTGGAGGAACTGTGTTCTCTGGAATGATAGTGGTGGAGCTCCATCCAGTACTTTTGGGATGAGTTAGGGAGTTGGGGATGATGAGGTGGGGTGGTGATTACCATACAACATTCTGGCCTCACTAATACTCTTGTTGCTAAATGAAATCTATCAAATCCTCACAGCAATGCTGCTCCTCCAGAATCTACTAGAAAGTCTTCTTCTCTGGACAGTAGAGACAGTTACTCCAACATACTTTTGTCCTTATAATATATTATAAATCCTATCACAGTACATCAAATCCTGGCTGACAGACTACATGGGAGAAGGGGAAAACTGCGTAAAGCTCGTTTCTGAACCATTGCTGTAATGGGGACAGAAGCTAAAGGCCCAGTCCAACAGGGCTCCATCAGTTTCCGCAGCACAGCCCAGTGCCCTCAGACAAAGCGGCGCAGTTGGCACGGCCACGGCTGGCACGGCCACGGCTGGCACAAAGCAGCAGCTGGGAGAATGGGTTCTGCATCGTGGCGTGCCGTTCGTGAGGCTGATGGGAATTTCAAAGGGAGCGGGTCACAGCGGGGGCCAATCAAAAGCTGCAAAAACAAAAACTGTGCTGCGCCCTCGGACCGTGCTGTAGGTCCCGAGGGGGTGGGGGAGGGGGGAGGAGGTGCCATTTTGAAAGGGCAACTTGGAAATGTCATGTCAGAATGTGTTATGGGGTGTCGTTAATGTGGTTGCTGTTACTGTGTTAGTGTGGAACTGTGTGTGTGCTACAGCCTGTGGGTGACAGAGTTCAGGCGCTGGTGATGACTGTGTTTGTGTGTGTGTGTGTGTGTATGGGTGTGTGTCTGTGTGTGTGTGTGTGCTGGAGGGGATGTTATGCAGAGTGAGATGTGAAAGTTGCTAATATTTTTTTGGCCCCTCTCTCTCTCTCTCTTTCTCTCGGCCATCTGACCTACTTTCAGGTCCCCTCTGCGTACAGCAGGACAATTCACTCCCAGCCAAACTGCCTCTTCTCGCAGTCAGCTCATGAAGCAGACATGCCCTCTCTGCCTGGACTATACCTCTGCTGTACCATCATCAGTAACAATATTATATACATACACACATTTATATATATATATATATATATATATATATATATATATATATATATATATATATATATATATATATATATATATATATATATATGTTTTCTTCCCCTATATCCACTATATTAGTAAAATATTAGTAAAAATCCACCAATATGTTCTACGGAAGTATAAATCCAACATTACTCACCTGAAGTACAAATGTGTAGTATAAGTTTTGTCACAAGTAACAATGTACAGTTATTTGTCCCATTAGGATGGGCAATCTGATATTTTAGCATCATCGCAATATATTAGGTCCCAATACACTCATTAACACCAAAATAATAATACAAATATCAGAACTGAAATATATATAAAAAAACATAATAATTACATGTATCACTGTATTGGATGTCTATCATGTACATCAGTGAAAGGTTTGATATGTTGAATTTTAAGGTTTTTTTTTGTTTATTTGTTTTAATAGTAAATTCAGTTTTAAATAAGGAGCCTTGATCAAACAGCATCTCTCACTTAAAAGCTCTGATCAAGAAAAATATAAATAAATATACAATTATAATCAGAGGAAAAATATTATTATTATTATTATTATTATTATTATTATTATTATTATCATTATTATTATTATTATATTATTGTGGGGACTTGTAAATGTAATGGAATTTACTAGATTTTCTTGTAAAAATACAAGAAAAAAAATTAGCAAAAAGTCAGTTTGAGTGTAATTTATGCTGAAAGTCTTTGAAACGTAGCAATTGTGCCCAAGTCTGGACTGTGATGTATTTTTGCCACATTGCTCACCTCTCCTCCAAAGTACATCTCCTAAAGAACTTTCCCTTTCCACCCACATCAAAACACATACATGAAATATGAAAAATATGAACCATCAGGGGGTCCCAGAGGAATGGTCTGAGAACCACGGCCCTAAACTACCTCTCCAAGTACAGCCATGAACCCGCCAGCCAAACCCCACTGAAAGGCACGCAGAGAGCATATAGAGGTGTGTGTCGGTCTGAGCACACACTACGACCTTGGAAAAGGCAGCACGTATTTTAAACTGGGAGGATTACCCTTACACATGATAATGCTCTATTTGGCACATGGCTGACTCCTGAAAGAGAGCAGGATGGAGTGGACTGGGGCAGAAAGACAAGACAAACGACGGGCGAGGTGGAAAAAGAGGAGGCGGTGAGGACTGTATATAAAGACTGGGAGAAAATGTTGAACAGATGAATCATGATCTTAGGTACAGTTTTTACAGAGGGAGAGGAGAGAGAGGGAGGAACTGGTGAGAGAATGAACATATAATTTCATGAGAGCGACAGCGAGAGAGTGGAAGACTGCGAGAGAAGGCCATGAGTGAGAAGGAGAGAGAGATAAAAGACACAAGGGAGGTAGAGACATAAGAGTGTGAGATAGAAGATGAAAAAATAAAATGGGATGAATAGGGGAGTTCGTCCAACACCCTGAACACTTGTCGCTGAATGCAATCAAATCCTCACAGCAATGTTCCTAGTAAAATCTACTAAAAAAAGCAGGATAAACTCTTTTAATAGCCTTGATTCCAGAAGAAACAACGAATGAGCAGGTGTCCCAATACTTTTGTCTGTATAGTGTAGATGGAAAAAAAGAATGAGAGAGAGAGAGAGAGAGAAAGAGAGAGACAGGGATGGGCCACAGGAGAACGAATGCATCACTCATGTCTGGGTGTGTACAGCAGACTGCAGCGTGGGGAAAAGGCTCGGATATATGAAATATTAACCTGCAGGATGACGCTGTCCGGCTGGCTGAAGTTGGGTGTGCTGGAGCGGGCGTTTCCGCTGCCTGGGGTCGAAGGCCACAGGCCCAACAGCTTCCTGCCGCAGGTTAGAACACTGGAAGAATAATAAAAAAAACACACACAGCGGGGGGTCAGTCTCACACACACACACACACACACACACACACACACACACACACACACACATGCATACACACACCACCTCAACATCCGCTCATAGCAGCTCCCAGCACAACAACAACAACAGGACGCAGACCGAGCTAGAGCATAAATACATACACGCCTGGCCCATCTGGCAAGATCTCAACATCTTCTGAGTGTGTGCGCGCTGATGGAGAGGGAGAGTAAATATTTTGAGAGTGATGAACACACTTCTGCCTGCAGGAGATAAACACTTTCTGAAGAAATATGCTGTATATTCATAAAGACAGCCATCAGTAATGAGCGGGAGGAAGCCTCGCACCGTTTACTCAACATTAACAAGAGCTACACTATGTGTCCAAATATTTGTGGACACCCCTTCAAATTCAGCACCCATTGCTGACACAAGAGCTTGTCTAGTCTCCGTAGAGAAGTACTGCCAATAGAATAGGACTCCCCGGAGCAGATAAACACCAACCACCTATAGGCGCCATGTCTAGAGGGGTGTGCGTGGTTGGAGCAGGGGCGGAGTTCTTCGGGCCATTGAAAGAAAAATTCTGCCAATCTTGCATCAAACAGAACCGGGAAAGTACGCACTGCACCGATTAGCCTCTATTCCATCATCATGGATTTTCATCTGTCAGTCATCTGCCTGAGCCCGCCCATCCTCATTACTATTGGTTGACGTGCCCCCACGTCAGAATCCATTGCAGCAAAAGCTCAGTGGGCTGCTGCTGCTGCTGATGGAGTTGAACACATCCTCCACGCTGTGCTGGCTGGACTGGGGGGCGTCCAGGAGAACCCAGGAGGAACCGAGCTCTGTTCTTCAGACTAGCTCACTTCTACTTTCTTCAGAATGAGAAGCTCTTGTTTCTCCTTTTTACTGGATTTATGTTCAGCTGCTTTATCTGTTCTGATGAGATCTGGAGCTTCTACAGTAAAACTCTCTCACTGAGAGACAAGGGGGGTAGAGAAATGGTATTAGGGGACTAAAACCCCTATGTAGCCATGGAGAGGACCGGCTTCCTGGAGCTGTTTCCACTGGAAAGCACCAAGACTGTGCTTAATGTTCATCTGTGAATTCCTACCCTCGCCCTTCGTCAGAAGTGTTCTTCACAGCTGCAAGTGTAACCTCATATGGAGTAACCCTCAATGGTGGCCAGTTAGTGGGGAGGAACTGGTTTAAGAAAGGCTGATGGTGTTGAGTAGACTCCACTGGGTCATTAGGCTAATGAGCAGCAGCTGCTGCAGAGTTTCTCTCACCTACAGTTTATGAGCCGAATCATAAAACCTAACTCAGAACCTGGTCTAATTTCTTTTCCAGCATGGACACACGGCAGGTCTGTTCTGTCCCTCATGATCTTGATTTGCTCTGACAGCCAGTACTCCTCGCTTTAGCTTCACGCTGGAGCCGCTTTGTCACCTCAAGCGATTCCATAAACGTCTGCTGTAGATAATAATCATGCATGCATGCCAGGCCGAGACGCCGTCAGCTACACAGAACATCGTGTGGTATAGAGAGTGTTAGTCTGGGGGTGTTGGGGAGCTCTCTATAATAATAACTCACTGTCGGAAATTGAAGAGGGGCATGGTGACCCAGCCCAGAGCCTCCATGCTGCGAGCCTTCTGCTTGCTCTTCTCCTCCGCTCCTCCTGGGGGCGGCAGAGGGGTGGCATAAAGGGTAACAGTTAGCTGTGACTCTCGCGGCAGCTGGTTGATCTGCACCGGGAAGCAAATTCTGAGGAGAGATGGAAAGAAAGGAAACGGAAAGAGGCGGATCATTCAGCAATCGGCGTCATAGTGTATTATGTAGCTCAGGGACGTTCAGTAGGGACGCATGATGAGGATGATGATGATGATGATATACTGTTGAGAAGTGCAGTAAAATGAAATTCATTTTTAATTCTATAATCAATGGGTGCTACCTTTTGGTAAAGCCAATTTAGAGATTTTTAGATGTTTTAATGTTATTTATGTATCCTAAATAATATATACATAATCCTATAGTTCCCAAATAGGTGCATCCCTTAGCACTGCCCAACACAATTTGGTCATTTTCTTGCTTAAACAGATCTCATTCAACTCAGCAGGACTAAAGCCCTCCAAAGCTGGAGCTGAATACCCCCTATCTAGACGTACAGCACCTGGGCATGCACACTGAGTGGGTGATACCTGGTCATTCATTAGCTTCCACTAATCCACAACAGGGGTCTAAAATAGCCATGCCAGAACTTCTGAGATGAAAGGCTCCCCTCCATTCACTTCAAAGAGTCACATTTGGCAACTATTGAGCTCCCCAAATATAGCTACTGTACTGTCCACCTCAATGAGACCTGATGAAGTACTGACCATTACCGTCTTGCTGTGAGGCCTGAATTTATGTTTATTTAAGGACCCCGGGCCTGCAGAATGGAGAACAGGCCGTGCTGGTTGGCAAAGCGAACTATTTACCAGTCCGCTTCAGGAAAGATAAATCTGAGAAAGGTCAGTGGCCATTCATACACTGACTGTAGCATAAATCACAGGCTCGGTGCAGCTGAATGCTTCTTAAGCTCGTTTTCTGAAGAAGACCACAAGCTTCACAAGAATCAACATCAGTGACCGCTCGGAGATATGCAGATTAAAAGGGTGGTTATGCCTCATTCACAGAAAGGCTGGCATTGGCATTAGTGGTGGAACTGATCACAAAACTCACGAGTCAGATAGAACCACAGTTTTTGAATAACGGATCAGATCATTTTAGTTTTAGCTTTGTGTTACTGCTTCGTTTGTATTAGTGCCGTTTTTTTAATGTATGTAAGCTCATCTGTATTACTGACTTTTATTTTGACAGTCTGTTTGTTGAATTATTGACCATGTTAACATCTACTTATTATTACCACCATTAACCATCATTACTCTCACCATCATTACTATGGTTATATCAAGCTATATGATACCATGATTATTGGGATTATCATAAAATAAAATTAGGATTATGTTGCAGACCTGAGCAGTAGATCAGTCTCGGTGGTTCAGTGACTTTTATCAATAATTTATAAATAGTTCTGATCAGAGGAGGATGGTTTCTTCCTCCATGGTTTCTTCCTCCAGCTCTGAGGGAGGTTTTCCTGCACGGTGGTCTTTGGCTGCTCACTGGGGGTCTTAGATAGGTCTTCTTATGTTGTTGACTTCTGACTCTGTAAAGCTGCTTCGTGACAACGGCAATTATGAAAAGTGCTATTGAAGTAAACTTGATTTGATTTGGATGCTGTATTTGTGACTTTTATTTTGACATGGTCTGTTTATTTATATTAGTGGCTTTTATTTTGATGTTGTATTTGTGGATTATGTTTTTTAGAGGGCCTGTTTGTATTAGTGACTTTTATTTTGACATGATCTGTATTTGTATTACTTTTCTTTTAAGGCCGTCTGGTTGTGCGACTTATTTGTGCGATATTTTCTTCGCTTGTATTAGGGACTTTTATTTTCACAGGGTCTTTCCGTGATGTAGCGGACAAGTTTTTTTCCACAGTAGAAGACTCCTAGAAGACTCCTACTTAGACTCCTACTTATTAGAAGACTCCTTCTTCTGCTCAGCCAGAGTCCATATAAGACTCCTACTCCTCCCACTAATAAAGCTCCGCTCTCCGCTCACACTCCTGAACGCACACCTATCCAGTACCTTCTGTAAATAATGTAAACCTTCGTATATATATATATATATATATATATATATATATATATATATATATATATATAAACTCTGTACATTATATAGTATTATTAAGTTCTTGTGTAAATATTCAGTATTTCTATTTTTTTTTTTCGTACTACTGTGAGGGACGATGCACCCAAGTTTTTCCCACTCACCTGTACACCTGTGTAATGACAATAAAAGGTCATTTAATTGAATTTAATTTCATTTGATTTGATGCTCGATGTGCTGCCTTACGGTGGCCGAGGCTCAGTGTTTACAGATCGTACCGCTGCTCAGTCTGAGTGATTACACTGCAGCTCTGCGTCCAGACTGAGGGAGTTATTACTGTAGGAAGTACTGTAGGAACAGCAGCATGAGCTCATTAGCCTTGACATCCCACGCTATCCCTCCTTATCAGCTAGGTTAGCAAGTTTAAAATATACCTGCAGAGCAAAACCATGCTGTGTTTGCCAGGATACAGACTATAAATAACAACAATCATCCCCAGACAATGCATTAAGTGCAGAAGCAGGGAGTGAGTACAGGTTCGTCACAGGATGCTTCACCACAGCCTATTTGTGTCTGACGAATAAGCTAAAAGCAGGACGTAGAGCCCAACCTCACAAACTGATCAGGATGTCACGTGATCTTTAAGCTCTTCCTGAAGTCATTCTTCCTGAGAACTTCGCTCGGCTTTGATTGTTCTGACTTGATGGTTCTCGTTTATGTGGGTAAATGATTCGATACAGAAAGGAGAGCTGTCTTTAGTAGAAACACAACCCGGCCCTGAAAGCACCCACACAGGCACAGCCTGATCAATATCACAGCACGAATAAACCACATACAGGAAGATATTTACATATCTTAAAAGCCACAGCAACAAAAACAGCCTGTTTAGTTCAGAGTAATAAAATGTACCATCTAATAAACACCAATCAGCCATAACATTAAAACCACTGACAGGTGAAGTGAAATATACTGATTGTCTTCATCTACAGTGGCTCTATCATGCAGCAAGTGAATGGTCAGTTCTTGAAAGCAAGAGTAAGAATCTGAGGCCCTTTGACAAGAACTAGACTGTGTGGACTGGGTCAGAACATCTCCAAGAACTCGGGACAAGCGGGACAACCGGTGAACTGGAAATGGAAACACTAATCTGGGCGAGTGAGGGTGGAGGAGATCGTACCTGCAGAAATGAAGCTCATTTAAAACTTACCTCTGGTCCCAAACCACCAGATGGAAGAGGTATTTGCTGACCGACTGTTTGCTGGTGTGCTGGGGGGCGCACAACTCAGCCCCCCCATGGGTGAGGGAACAAGACAGGAAGAATCCTTCATAGCTGTGTGAGAGAGAGAGAGAGAGAGAGAGAGAGAGAGAGAGAGAGAGAGAGAGAGAGAGAGAGAGAGAGAGAAACAGTGAAGCAGAGCAACCCACAAAAAAACGAATTCCACTAAAAACAGGGCTGATCTTTAATAAAACAGAGGGCCTTCCCAAATCTCCAACTGACACGGGGAGCAAATCCAAGTTAGGCAGGACAGATAGAAACTAAACGAAAATGCAATTCGTCATCCATCCCTCTTTTATTACATTTCATTGGCACTGGGCATGATATTTAACCGAGGGAAGAGGACGGGAAGCAGCATGAGCAGGTCCGTTACAAAGAAAGTCCTCCGAGGCGGCCGGCGGGCCTGGATTTGGGTCAGTCGGTTCATTTCTGTAAGAGTGGAAATCTAGCAGGAGCAAGGCATGCCATCTCCCCTGCCAGTCCTCTTCGTCTTAGCCTCATGTTACCAATCGCTCTCCTGCATTTTTAATCCAAGGCTGGAACACTGGGAAACGCTTTAAAAGGAAAAGCTCTCTCAAGAGGCCTTTCAGAATAGAAAGGAAAACATGCCCCAGCTAAACGGGAGGCCAGATCCTTCCACCACGGAGGGGCTTCATGTATAAGGGAGTCGCAGGAACGAGGCATGTGGAAATTTTGGGCTTGTTGCGTTCAATCTGAATAATGAATCATTTTTAAAAGTTTGGAAACACTTGCTTAAAATGACTTTTACTGTGAATAAATTAGTGAAGAGTAACCTAGTTTCCAACAGGCATGAAGCTAAAAGATGGTTAATTTCTCTTATTATTTTAAGAAAGATTATTTTTTATATCTATATATTTTTTTATTTGTTTTTAATAAATAATCTTTAATCTTTAAAATAGTATATATATATATATATATATATATATATATAAATATATATATATATATATATATATATATATATATATATATATATATATATATATAATGTGTTTAAAAATGTATATATTTATTATAAATAATAATAAAACATATATATAAAATTAAATACACACATATCTATACACATATCTCACACACACACATATATATATCTTTTTTTTGGTGGGGGGGGGGGCTTTCACTTGTTCTTTATTGTAAAAGGCTTCTAGTTCTGTGAGATTCCTGGGCTGCCTTGCTGCTCTGCTTCTTGGGATCAGTCCACAGATGTTCAGTGATGTTTAGACTGAGGGACTGTGAGGGCCGTGGCAAAGCCTTTAGCTTGCTCCTCCTGAGGAAGTGTGTTTTTTTAGGTGTGCTTACGATCATTATCCTGCTTTTTATCTTTACTTCTCTCTTTATGATGTTTGCTCCCACATTTTGCTGGTATTTAAATGATTCCATTCTTCCCTCCACCAGGGAAATGTTCCCCATGCCACTGACTGCAACACAAGCTCCTAGCATTACTGATCCACTCCCTGCTTAACAGTTGGCGAGGTGTTCTTTACATGAAACTCTCCACCTTTTTTTTCTCTCCAAACATACTTTTGCTTATTGTGGTCAAAAAGTTTCATTATGAGGACAGGCTGGGTTTTGTGGTGAGGATGCAGAAAAAGGTTGTCTTCTGATGACTCTTCCATGAAGATCATATGTAGGCAGAAGTCACTGCATAGCCAAGATAAGCTATTAATAGTAACAGAAATTTTGACCAGGGGTGTCGAAGTTTTTGCATGCCACTGTAATCCATATATAATGACAGTTAGCATAAGGCAGGTTTAAACTCTAAACTCTATTTATCTATTTAATAACGGAAATAAATAAATAAATAAAATCACATGCCATGTTTAAGAGAGTGCACGAGCGTGACCAGTCATACTAAAATCAGACCAATAATTACATTTTGTTTTATTGGACCTTAATTACAAACCAGCAGAACTTAATAAATGTGTTTCAGTATATGCAACAACTCAGGTCATAAGCTCCATGTCCACCTATCCACTGTCCCATCACCAGATGGCATGCGTCACCACCGTGGCTACCCTCCGACACCACTGGACAGGTGCCGAGCGCACGGCTGCCCTCCACCCAGTCTTTTTAGGGATCAAAGGTCGCGCTGAGTTCCCATGCAACGCCCTTTGTGGCAGACCAATCTGCAGTCAGCATTGGTTTCAGAGGCAGACAAAGGCCACTGGTCCACCAGGGTCAATGAGCAGAGGAGACCATTGCCATGGTGGGTGGGGGGGTAATGGACTAAACCATTATACTTTCCTTTTTTTTTTAAGCAGTGTTAGAGTCCACTTCTGGAGTTAGTCTGATTGTTTGTGTGTGTGTGTGTGTGTGTGTGTGTGTGTGTGTGTGTTCAGCCCTGTACACAGAAACACACACACACACACACACACACACACACACACACACACACACACACACACACACACACACAACTCTAAAAAGAAAGGGGCCAGCCTTTTTTAGGGGATTCTCTCCGCACCCCATAAATACCATGTAATCCCATTGGATTACACTGGGCCATAGACAGATGGAATAGGCCTGTGTGTGTGTGTACAAAATGTAGTTTATCTGTGCAACATGAAACAGTAATCCCATGGTTGACATAATAAAAAAGTACTTCATTTACAGCGTTGATAATAATAATAATAATAATAAGACCTAAATATCAGGACTATATGGGCCTTAAAATAATGTAAAATCAGCACTTAGTATAGCCTTCTCCACCATGTTGGCTCTTATTAGGCAGGCCAAAAGTTTCTCAAAGCTTTGTAAAACAACATCTGTGAGCTTTCAGAAGTATACAACTCTCCAGATGTTTTGGTTTTCCTATCACTAAGGGGACTCTCATTTTATTCCAAATAACTCTAAACAGGAAGTTAAGGGTGAACACAAGACGGAGTCCAGATCTCTGTAGAGCTACTCCCCTGCATCAGACCTTAAGCAATCCACTACCAAGTTGGCCGTGTAAACAGAAGCTGATACTTTATTGAGAAACACAGTGATGTCTGGATTACGGGAGGTTTCTGGAAACGTTCAGGAAACTTTTCTGTGATACTTTTGCTCTCAAAACTGGGGGTTTATTTTTTTTTACTTTGGTTTAGTCTGCATTGGCAGTGAAAATGCAGTTTTCTACACATTGGTGGACAGTAATGTAGTACTTTTAAAAATAAATAAATAATAAATATGTATTAAGAGTATATATATATATTTTTTTATATATAAATATTGGCAACAAGCCAATTAACCCACCTGTTCGTAGCTCCCCCTAGCACTAGCTATGCTCCCGACACTAGGAGGGTAAGGCCTTAACACAACTCTCCTAGACTCTGAACAACTCTCCTACATGTGAAGCCAGACTCCGCCTCTTTCCAACCTGCCACCAATGCGGTGCCGCTGGGCAGCCGACATGCTCTAAGGGAAGCGCCGGGACACCAGCTCCACCTTACCAGCTTACAGACGCCTGTGCCAGCCAACATCCTTTCAGAGGATAAGGGGAGAGAGCGCCATCTACCCACCCTACCCACGGCCAATTGTGCTCTCTCAGACTCCGACTGCTGATGGCAGTAAAATATCTAATTTCACATCCACCTTTTTCTGTGGCAGGTGTAGCTCATCCATAAAGAGAACATCCATAAAGATCATGATACACATTTTGCTTCACTGAAAAGCTTCCCAAAACCGCCACTATATTGAAGTGTGTATAGGGTATATATTTTAATTTGATCATTTCTAATAATCTTTTAATGCTTCAATACTTTTACTTTAATAATTTAGCTAAGTAAAATTATAAATAGAGGATGTGTCATTTTACTAATAAGTGATATTTCTTCTTAAGAACAGGACTGGTCGTCTTTGTCCTGCATTCTTTGAATAAGAGAGAGCAAAAATCACAACATGGCCTATTTTGCAAAACTGAAACGATCCAGATGGCATCCCAGGTTTTGAGTGTGTAACGCACTACAGTCCAACGCAGCAGATTGCACCAGTAAGAAAGAGGCCTGTGTTAAAGCGGCTGATCGACACAGCTGGGTTTAAAACGTGCCATCTCTGAGCAGCTGGTATTTTGGCTTTCACAATGAAGTGAGAGGAATGTTGATCACTACAAAACCGTGAGTCTGATAAAGGACACCACTGTGCGTCTTCCACTGCAGAACGCCTTCAAGTCAATACCTTTGAATGTGGCATTGTTCTGACCAAACAACTATGTGGGATCTTTCTGAGAGTTTGGAAGTGAGGGGCATTAGTGAGGCTTGAGGTAAAGCCAAGTGAAGCCAGTCAGGAAGAGCTGGGTTTTCTAGGCTGGATGACTGACCAGGTGGTAACGGAGGAGCACTGCTGTGCTTGTTTACCTGGCAGCCCAGGTGATGGGGATGCGGTGAGCTGCGTGGACACTGAATGACAGCACGTTGGTGACCATGCCGGCCTCCTGGATGGGCGCCGTAGGCCGGCTGCTGGGTGGCACCGTGTGGAAGTTGGCGTTGAACGTGCTGCAGTAAAGCTCCACCAGATCCAAGATGGCTGCAGTCAACCTCTCGACTATTTTCTCTGGGAAGGGAAGAGGAGGAAGAGCGACACGGAGGAGGTCAAGCATTTTTCCACTTAAACACACTGCAGAAGCAAGTCTGATGGGCATATACACACACACACAAACACACACATGCAATGTGGACGTCCTCTTGAATAACACTTCTTCTCTTAAACAGAGCTGGTTTCAGCTGAAGAAGAGCAATAGCAACTGACTGGAGCTTTCAAACATCTCCAAATACTTGGTTTGGGAAGCTCCACCAAACCCCTGGACTTTAGAAGGTTTGTTGTGCACTTGTTAAAAGTGTGCAGTGTGGGGTTGAGGGGTCTAGGCTTCTCTGTGTAGAGCAGGGCTGCTCAATCCTGGTCCTGAAGATCTACCACCCTGAAGAATCCAGATCCAACACAGCTGACTCTAATGTTCAGCTGCTCCTGGAGGCCTTCATCATCTGGATCAGGTGTGTTAAATCCGGGGTGGAGCTAAACTCTGCAGGGTGGTAGATCTCTGGGACCAGGATTGAGCAGCACTGGTGTGGAGCATCAGCACTAGTAAACATCTTGACTAATCACAAAAAAGCCATCATTGGAATCATGAATATGAATATTCCTACAAACCAAGACCCATCTTAAAACCTAAGTAGAACCTCAGATCTTCGACCAAACACAACTAAAGCACCTGTGGAGACGCAGAGAAACGTTCCATGGTTACTCCTTTATTTGTTGGCTCAGTTGGAATTCAGATTACATTCCAAAGGAAGGCGAGCAGCGTGCATCCTGAGAGCCGCAATGCATCTTTCCTGTTTATCCCATTATGGAACCTCAGAACATCCTTACTGCACGAGGCCAGAGACCTTTCCACACAAACACACTTCAGCAACAAAGATGACAGGCCTGCACCTCACACACACACACACACACACACATCCAGTGACTAGGTCCATTTGCCTATGCCTTATATACACATTGAGAAGGTCCCACCACAGCATGGACTCCACAAGACCTCTGAGGGTGTCCTGCTGTGGCATCAGTCACCCAGACCAACGTTAGCAGCAGACCCTTTAAGTCTTGTAAGTTGTGAGGTGAAAGGGACCTCCATGAGAGTCAGGGAGCATTAGATGTCCATGACCCTGTCTCCGGTTCACAGGCTGTCCTTCCTTGGAGCACTTTTGTTAAGTACCAGAAACACTCCACAAGACTGCTCTGATGTTTTGGAGATGTTCTAGACGACTTGTTCAGAACATAACAGTCTGAATCTTGTCAAAACAATCTAATTAAACTGACCTTCTAGGTAAATCCACCAGGATTAAAGACACATTATGTAGCATTTTTACCTTAAAACAGCAGCTTTAGAATCGCATCAATGCTCCACTGACTGTTCGGGTTCAAAACTCTGCTACTGCACTCTGTTGGATGTTGCGTAACCCATAGAGTCATATTAGTGTAAAATCCTGTAGTATTACTCTACCACCTCAGCCCACATGCTTATCTACCTTTCAGCGACGCTTCTGTATCTCAGCTTGTCCAGAAATGCATGCAAGTGTGTCATTTAGTGGTGGTTGAAAGCATGAATTACACTTTTTGACTGTAGGGGAAGCCCAGGAGCAAGAAATGCCAAATCTCGCATAATGGTGCTTTAACTGGCATGTTGATGATGATGATGATGATGATGATGATGATTATTTTAAATTCTACTGATTATTTTTCTACTTTTCTTGAAGCCTCTTTTTGCAAAGAAACATAGTTTGTTATTTGCAAAGTAATGTTCATCAAAGAGATCAGTGGATTATATTACTGTAGTATACTGTAATATAACAGATTACTTAACAGAGGTGTGATTGGTGTGAAGTGAGTATCAAAGGCAGATTAGTGAAACGTAATGGTTACTGTACCTCGTGTTTCTCTCTTTGCCAGCACGCTCACATCCTGTGAGGGGAAACATACACACACACACACACATTGTAAGTTGCGTAGCGGAACTGAAAGCAGACGATGAAAACAGCACTGGGGGAAATTCTTGCAGAATTAGCGTTTCAACTTTAAGCGCGTGCAGTTCAGCGAAGAGGCTGAGCACTTTCCTCTGCTTCACACGATGAAAGAGCTGCAGTGGCCAGCCCTGCAAATGTGCAGACGCCAGCACGGGTGTTTACACCAGAGCCTCCAGAAGAAACATGGCAGTAGTGCAGCATGCAATTCAGCAGACCAGCAGATCACTGTCACTTTCCCCCATTACTCACCTTCTGCACCCGGGGCTGTAGTCTGCAGGGGCAGGCTGGCAGCTGGTTGAGGGCCGAGGTGATGTCAGGCGTTTCCACTGCAGCCAGGGAGCTGCACAGGGCCTTTACGGACTGTACCAAGCGCTCCACGTGCAGCGGCAACTCAACCTAGCAGAGGGAGAGAGTGTCCATGCAATTTGTTAATATACCACTATATAGACAAAAGTATTGGGACACCTGCTCATTTATTGTCTTTTCTGAAATCAAGGGCATTAAAAAGAGTAAATCCTGCTTTTGTTGTCTCTACTAGAGACGTTCTACTAGATTTTGCAAGAGCATTGCTGTGAGAATTTGATTGCATTTAAAGAAAAGAGTGATGACAGGATGTTGGATGAGCCCCACCTCACCTCATAATCCCCCACTCATCCCATTCAAAAGTACTGGATGGAGCTCCTCCACCATCATTCTTCCACTGCTCCACAGCTCAACGCTGGGGGGCTTTACACCCCTTTAGGCCATGCCTGGCATAAGGCAGCATGGTGCAAATATTGCTCCAGTACTTCTCTACAGCTCATTTGCTGCTGTACAATTTGTCAGTCATCCAGTCAATGTAAACGGAATATCGCAGGACCACCAAGAAATGGGGCATTTTTAGCAAAGTAGTGACACCAACATGGTAGTGTAGTGGCCTGCTAGTGTACGCTGTGTTGGTAGAGTGTCACTGCTGAGCTGAAAGCCATCTACAAGCCAATGGACGCCCTGAGGTCAGAATCTAAATATTTAATCTTTATTAAAATCCTTTTTCTAAACATTGATTTTAAATATAATAACTCAATCGTGACATGTATCATATCACCAGGTTCTTGCCAATACACAGCCCTACATAACTCTCACATGCTTTTGTGGAAACTGGGAGTTGACCGCTCTGTATTGATCTGGCACTGTCCAAAGCTAACCTACCTCTGAGAGAACGAAGGACTCGGCCTCATTATGAAAGGTGTCCAGTAGCAGAGTCAGTGCCTCCCTATGGAATAACAGCAGAAAGTCAGTTTAGTGCAAGGGTTCAAATGAGAGGTTCAGAAACCACAGGTTCCTCCCAAATGTCTTCCCCTCTCACCTCGTCACAGTCTGCTTGATGGGCCGCTCTTGCAGGAGGATGCTGTGATTCATGGTGGACAGGGTCTCGTCATCCTCCAGCTGCCATTAAACAGCGGGGAAAGAAACACACCCTTTTTAAACCCGAATACACAGCTGAGACCCAAAGGCTTACAAAAAATAAACACTGCAGAGCTGGGAACACAGCTTAATGGCTTTGCTGGTTGGTTACATAACTGAATTTATAATAAATACACACATATATATATATATATATATATATATATATCCTTAACACAGTATGCTAATGTATAAAACAAGTAATTTTAGCACCCATTACTACTATATGTCTCTTAAAAAAACATTATACAGGTCAGAAATGGCCTATTTATGTCTATTTTGTGACGGAGACCTTATTTCCAAAGTATTTTCAGTGCATTTGCATATGCGCACCCTCATTACCAACTTGTACTGCCCTGTTCTCAGTCCTAGCTTTAACACCAGAAACTAGAACATCCTATGTGCCGACCACCACCAAACACTCACCGTGCGCGCTAGCTCCGTGTTGACTGAGCTCCTCCTGGTAAGGAAGAGCCGGATGTCCCAGTCGAACTTCAGGCACTGCTGGATGTACTCAAGGCCAGCAAGGGTCTGAGAACTGAGAAACAGGGAAAGACAGAGAGATGTTAGACCACTATCTACATATCTATTGAATAAAGAAGTGTTGACTGAGGGTCCTCAGGGCACCACCAAACAGCTCAATAACTTGCTCTGGCCCAGTCTCTACACCTGCAGCATCCTTCTGACAGACTGCAGTACACTACAGGAAAAGCTGGGGGCGATATGCCTTCTACTGTTGCTCTACACCACAACACACAAATAGCTGGTTGCTCAGACAGAACGTGAAGGTGGAATGATGGATACGGTAAGGGCAGACGGATCGAAGAAGGCATGATAAGTGATTGATTTATCTATATGGAACAGCTCAGTCAACTATAGAACACCGGTCAGCTGCAGCCTGAGCAGAGGCTCAATCCATGGGTCATCTGACAGATTCCAAGGACTGTGGTTGTTAAACACTGTGCTACTCTTGCCACGTCCTCATATCCCCCCTGGTCAGCACAGGTGTCTGTTAGCTGTAGTGTGGCAGCTGGGGAGCTGTGCTTTCCTCAGAGCGCTGTGGACACCTAGTGATGCTGCATCAGTTGCAGTAGGAAAAGAGGCCCAAACTCCTAGTGTTTGGGTCATTGGTCACAAGAACAGCGATAGGGTAATTGCCATTCCAAAACAGGTCGAAAATGCAGTAAAATTAAATAACTTATAAAAAAATAAATAAACTGTCCTACTGTCCTTCTATATTGGCCAACATGTTTAGACGACCTTTAAATGAATGATCTCAAATCGTCTTAAAGCGCCTGGTCTTGAACACCACGCCCATTTTCTTAACTGTCATGCTGTAACATTTCATAAGAGCCGAAGAGCACGATTCCCACTGCCCGTTCGGGTTAGCAGTGGCGTTTATTGTTTTACCACAATGACTTAATGAGGGGGGGAAAATTCAGAAAAGCTGGCTGCTGTTGTTCACTGGTGACGACGGCAGAAAAACAACAGAGCTGCACACAGGACGTCCCTTCCGCTCTGCACAGCCCTGCACATGCATGCTCTTTTTCAGGGTTATCAAGGCAAGCCACACTTCCGACCAACCAGCTGCACCCCTAAAAAAATCATCCAGCTGTCAAACTCCCCTTCTTCCCCCCCTCCACACACACACATACATACACACACTTTTGTGTTGCTCGCTGCTGTACTCAGTGTTACACGTGTACTTTATGATGACGCTGGTAGCTAGGGGTGTATTAAATAAAATAAAAAAATTATGCCACTGATACATAATTCCAGACTGTGACTGTAGAACATGGACAGTGGAGAGTCTCTCAAAAGTGAAGCCACAGGTCTAGCGCCTCTGCTGGCTGGCTGCAGTATGAGGTGTAGCTCCGCCCATCTCCACATGTCTCAATGCCATCTCATCTACAGTGTCTCCAGATTCCAGCAGTTAGTCTCCCTGTGCTGATACTGACCCATTTTTTATTTAACTTCTCCCCTGAAATCAGTTTTAACCCTTACTCTGCTCTATTGTAAGAAGGCGGGGCTACACTTAGGAATGACGTGATTGACAGACAGCCTTGGCTGGAAGAGCCCGGTTGTCTGCAGCAGGACCTGCTTGGAGTCCTTTCTGTTCAGTACATGGAGGAGCTGAGCTGTAGAGGAACTTACATGAGCTGCACTTTTACTGTTGGAGCTGTTGTCCACTTACCGGACAGACTGGAAGTCCAGGAGGAAATCCGCTCTGCTTCTGCACTGGAAGCTCAATGAAGACGGTCTGAGACACAGAGGCTCAGTCTGGGAGAAGGAGATTGGTCTACTGAACGAGTAGGCGTGTCTGGCTCTGCTTCTTGGTCTCTACTACACAGGCTCTGGATGCAGATTTGACAGCACAGCGGACAGTTTGGGCTTTATTTCTATAGAACGGAAGGGAGCAGAACCACGGCATCCATGTTTTCTACGGTCATTGATCCAGCTTGCCTGAAAACGTGCCCTGTGAGTTGGTTTCAGAACAAATTTCATTTTAAATACTTGAAGGCTACATACCACTGTTTTTGATTTATTTATGACACCTCAGCTGCTTGCATTATTTTCTGTCCATATTTCAGACAGCTGGGCACTGCCACAGAAATGTTATTACACCATAAAGTTGATTTATTAGATTTTTGAGGTTTAAATAACAATATATTTTTAAATCACCTGAAAAGATGATAACATCAAAGGCTCCAGCCCTTTAATGTTGCTAGAAAAAAAAATATTCATTGGTTTATACTTGAAATTGGCATTGCGAATGGTAGAACTGGTGGTAAATAGTGGGATTGGTTCAGACTATCAAAACTCTGGTGTCTGGACATCCCTACTGTGAATTACACTTGCTTGTAAATAAGGTCAGTCAGTGCTTGTAACAGATTACACATTAGGAGTGGTTAGAGAGCTTTCCTCAGACCGGTGGTCGCGTTTGGGGAGAGTCCCACTGCGGTCTGCACACTGCCGCAGCCATAAGCACAGCTTGTTTTCGACGGCCACAACTGAGGGCCTTCAGCTGGATGACGAGAGTTCGCTCACACCACAAACCACAAGCAGAGATCGCCGGCTCTTTTCTTTGGAAGGGCCCCCATCCCGCGGCCAGATCGTCGGCACAGTCGACAACACCAGGCAAAGGAAGCGTCTACAGCACGCCGCTTATTACAGCACTGTCTTGGACCACTTTTCTTGACCCCATCCCCTTTTTCTTTTTTTCTGGTTTAGTTTTAAGTCATGATGTGGGCTCAGTGCCACGGTGGCTCCGTGCCACAGTGAGGTGGGCGCAGTGCCCGTAGGGGAGGTGGAAAAGGCCTGGGAGCAGTGTTGTCAACAGCAGGGCTTTATGAGAGGGAGTTTGCAGTGCTCAGTGTGGCCTGAGGCCCAATTCTGAGCTCTGCCTGTTGTGCTCTTGTGTGCAGCGTTGAGAAAAAAGCAGGTGTCAATCAAAGAGTGCTCTGGAGGACTGGCCAACATCTCTTAAAGCAACTCCGAACAGAGAGGGCTCAGTCTGTTTATTATGTACAGCCTTCCCGGAGTCTCTCTTACCAAGTGTTTTCACTGCCTGAGAGTGAAGCAAGAGAACCGATGCAAAGTGCTTGGAAAACGTGAAAGTTACAGCAAAGCTCTTACTTGTTCAGATACTCTTCCTGGCCACACACTTTCAGCAGGTAGTCGCTCACGTCGATCATGTCCAGGTCATCGTGGGCGTAGCATAGGGTCTGGTATATCAGCAGGTCAATGGTGGATGAGCCTGAGACAAGATGGAAAAAGGCCAGTAAATAAATATTCATTTGTTGACAACAGTCCCCCAAATTCATGAATCATCATCTCCACTTATTCCAGTTCAGGGCCGCTGTTGCAGTCCCTTTCCCCCAGCTCCTCCTAGGAGTTCACCATACTGTCCCATGGTCAGCTAGAAGCTATAATCTTCAATATCATTATAATATTATATTATTATTATTATAATATTACTAGTAATATTAGATGGGAATGGGTAAAGGGGAGGGGGTGGCTAAAAATATGCCATTAATACAACAGGACATACGGTTTGAAATGTGATCAATATTGGACCACTAGTGGCTCGATCAATGGAAGTTCACCAATTAGTGACATATGACCAGCCCTTCCTGTCCACCACTATCAACCTGACCATCTGTTCCTACCACAGTGAGCTGGCACCAGCAGCTTGGATCCAAAAAAGTGCATCACAATGAAAATAAGGAGACGGGGATTTTCCTTTACTGAGAACAAAAACGGAGGGAATAGAGGTGGAGTCGGAGCAGGAAAGATGCCTCCCCGATGCTTCCCCACCCATCTCTCCATCACTAATTACACCCTGACTAGACAGATATATCGCTATGGTTGCGATGACGCCGCTCACGAAAGGTCTCTCCCTTTCCCACTCAGTTCCTCCCTCTCCCTCTTCCTACCATTTTTCTCAAACTACTAAAGCTCTAAGTGCCTCTTTCCGAACATTGACTCTTACACAATCAAGCAAAGGCCATCTATTTATTAACCCTGATGTGCCGTTAACAGCACACCAGCATCATGAGATGCCTGTGGTTTATGAGAAAGGATGTGAGCAAGCATGGAGCGTGGTCAGCAAGCTGGAGGTGAGTGCACTGGTTACTCTCATGCTTACTGGTCTGCTCCTGCTTACTCGGGGGAGGCCGCTCTGCACTGGTAAACACAGTCTCTAGTGGCGTGACTCACAGAGTGTACACAGCAAACACACGGACTGCCAGAGGGTGGGAGGATCGATCAGTAAGCCCAGAGAAACGCTGGAAATCTGCTTCCAGCATATGCAATGACAAGTTCAACAGGTTTGGTAAACAGTGCTACTCCAGCCCAGCAGGGCGAAGAGCAGTAGCTGCTCGATCTTTCAAATATCCAGGCTTTTCTGATTTTTGAGAAGCTACATCTGCACAACAACCCAATTATCCAGGGTTCCTACAGGACGGCGCGGCGCGGCACCAGTCTCAGTGCATCCTGGGAGTGCTGAAAGGCCGTGCTCTCCTCTACCTCCTTCTTCATCTCCTCTCTCAGTCGTTCAGCCTGTGCTTGCTCAATGTAAACATCTCAAAGAGCCCATACAGACACATGAGCGCACATGAGGGACGTTTCGTCTATAGAAGTTAATGTCACTACACACACACACACACTCAGTTGATTTAAGTTGCACCCATTGCTGACACAGATGTGCAAATGCACACACACACACAGCTTGTCTAGTCCCTGTAGAGAAGTACTGCCAATAGAATAGGACTCTCTGGAGCAGATCAACATCATGACCCTATTGGCTCCATGCTGCCTAATAATGTCAGGTGTGGGCTAGAGGGGTATAAAGCCCCCCAGCATTGAGCTGTGGAGCAGTGGAAGAACTGTGTTCTCTGGAATGATGGTGGTGGAGCTTCATCCAGTGCTTTTGGGATGAGTTGGGGATGATGAGGTGGGGTGGTGATCATCATCTAACATCCTAACATCACTAATGCTCTTATTGCTGAAGGCACAGAGAGTGAACTGTCATTTCAGCCAATGCAGGGGTTCATATGAATAAATGACATTCAGTTATTATAAAATTATTATTTACAGTCAACATTCTGGCCAATAAACCTTAGAAACCTTATAAAAAAGAAAGCTTATTTATGCACTTATGTAATGCAGTACATACAGGCTTCAGGCTTCTAGATGTCTGAAGGATCTGATACTGTAAATATACCCACAGTGGCACCGGGCTTTCAAGCCTGAAGGTCTCTCACTGTGCATCAGCCTCCTCATTATAAAGCTGAATCACATTAGTCATCATTCCAGCCAGTTCTCTCTCTCACTTCAGGACCATAAAGTGAAAAACGCTGCGCTTGCGGTCATTTTCAGACGCTTCTTGTGACCCTCAGTGCTTTAATCCTCTGATAGCAGACATCCGCTAAAGTCTGGCCAGATGTACAGATGGGTAACACTCTGTATGGAACACTGCAGAGCTCTATACTGCCTGCTCTCTATGCCTGCTCTCATACAGTGGGATGGAACGTATAGTATAAAAGGATGTGTTAAACAGGTCTGCATTTCTGTGGCCTGATCCGGTCATCCGAGGGTCCTTCTAACTGTGTGTGTGTGTGAGAGAAAATCAGAGACAGAGAGGGTGTTCCTCTCAGCCAGCTGAATGAGAAGCCGGTTCTTTTAATTGCGAACACAAAACAGATGGCTGGCAGGACGCCCCTTCAATGTAATTCCATTAAGAGAACTCAGAGGCGAAGCCCTTCCAGTCTCCAAGATGGAATTCTGTAGTCCTGTCCAAAAAGTTTCAGTAAAGGAGGGGAAAAAAAACCCTCAATACTGCAGCAATTAGGGGTGGAACAGTATGTGTTCCTACCGAATCGTCACAGGACAAGGGTCACAGTTCGGTGCATGCAGTCCCCCAGAGAATCAGGGTTACAGTATTGCTCCAGGGTAAATACAGGGGTTTTTATATTAGGGTAAATATGGTAATTTACATGCATGTGTGCATTCCAGCAACCTTGAGCTGCAAGCTGTAGGGTTTGCATTACACTGTAGGCTAAACAGCACAGTACAGGCCGTGTTCCAGGTGAACAGTCTTTGGAGTGTTTGACACTTAACCCCCTCCACCCCCCGATCCAAGTCTGCTAGGAGCCACATCAGCCACAAGACCTCCACTGCTCTGTTCACGGCTCTGACTGTCGCCAAGAAAACCATCCTCACGAACTGGAAATCAATAAACACCAATAATATCACCCTCTGGAAAAATCCACTGATTGATCAAATATCTACAGGAAAAATATCTGCTTCCATAAACACCAGTGGACACCAGTGATAACTTCCTTTATCCCTATAAAATCAATAACAGAGGAAAAACAGATACACTGAGATCCAGCAGTCAATTTCAAATCACTCTATACTTAACAAACAAACAAACAAACAACAAAAGAAAGACGCCAATAATAACAAAACAAATCACGAAAACAGTTGGTGTTTATTTATTTTGTTTATTTGCTGGTTAATTAATGCATTTATTTATTTGATCATTTCTATCAATTATTATGTTTGTTTTTTCTTTGTTCTCTTTTTTTCCCCTGAATCACGTTTGTCTGTTTGTTTGTTTATTCTGTTAATTTCCCCACTGTGGGGCTAATAAAGGATTATCTTATCTTAAATAATATTGTATTATAGTTACAACAGTCCTCTGAAGAGAGGCGGTGGTGGTGGTGGTGGCAGGGCCGACTGTTTTCGGGCTCATTCAGTAGACTGGGTGATCCAGGTTTGTCTGCTTTCCCTTTTATTCGAACTCAGCACTTCTCTGAACTCGCAACTATGCTGAGGCTTTCCCACCAAACACCCCACTCCCCCACCCCACTCCCCCACCCCACTCCCCCACCCCACTCCCCCACCTGTTTTCAGAGCGTGTCATAACCAATCAGTTATGCCCCCACCCTGTGACCTCTGGAATCTTAATCCTTATTACGAGACAGCGTCAACATTTTGAAATACCCGGGTATTATCGTCCAACCCTAGGTAATTAAATCATTAAAATGTTCATGACTTGCTGATTCCACTCAGTCTTACCGTCACACGTGAAGGTGAGGGGTTCCCGGAAGTGCTCGCTGACGACTGTGACCTTTATGCTGACCCCCAGCCCCTGCTGCAGCTCCTCCTGCGCTACGCTTGGGCTCCACACGAAACCCGTGTTCTTAGAGCGCTCGCTGCACGGGTAGGCAGAGCGCAAGCTGCGCACACACACACACACACACACACACACAAAAAAGACAGTCATTTGCAGGACGCTCTACAGCGGACATGGTCTCGTACTGAAGCTCTCAGTACTCAGATCAAAGAAGGATATTACACTGTGAAGCCTGATCAAAGCGTCTGCACTTTACGAGTCCTGAATCTAAGAGAAGCCCTTTTATTACTTACACGTCCAGCATATGACAGAAAGCAGCCACCTCCTCATCACGTTCCTCAGACACCTGGAAGAGCTCGTAGCCAAAGCCATTGAGTCTGGAACCCAGTGACACCTGATGTGAGAAAGAAAACCAAAGAGAACCCAATTACTACTTATTAACCACATCGTTCGTTAAGCAGTCTTTAGTAAATATGGTAATTAGTGATTGCAAAATGTAGCTTTCTAAACTTTTCTGTTTGTACATACATGAAATGGACAAAAGTATTGGGACACCTGCTCATTGATTGTTTCTTCTGAAATCAAGGGTATTAATAAGAGTTTCTCCAACAGTCTCTACTGTTGAGGGAAGAAGACTTTCTACTTGATTTTGGAGGAGCATTGGTGTGAGGATTTGATTGATTGCATTCAATGATTGATTGCATTCAAATTCAAGAGCGTTAAGAAGGTCAGGATGTTGGATGATCCCCCAACCCCTTTGAGCACCACCATCAACCTAGAGAACACAGTTCCTCCACTGCTCCACAGCTCAATGCTGGGGCTCTTTATACCCCTCTACTAGCCCACGCCTGGCATTAGGCATTGAGTCTATTGGCAGTATTTTTCTACATGGACTAGATGAACTGTGTCAGCAATGGGTGCAACTTAAAATAGATGAATGCATTCATTAGAAGAGGTATCCTCAAACATTTGGACATTTGTATTGTTAAGGACTAATTGATTATGTATTCGTTTACATCAAAGATTTATTTAGATTTAATAGAAGTTATCTAACAAACCTGTAGAAGATGGGAAACTATTTCTTGGCGGCGATGCAGGAAATTCAAATCTGGACTAATTTATTTTGTTAACTTAATTTTAATTCATTTTAATTAAAGTTAACTTAATTTTATTTATAGGGTTTTTTGTTTAAGGAAAAACAGAGATTTAGGCTGATCCTACTTTTTACAATTTCTATGAAAGATTTTTTGGAATAAAAACATAAAATAAGCTATAAGAAATTTTAAGTTAAGCATAAATACATGGTATGTGAACTCAATCGTACACAAATTCATATGGCAGCACATATCAAGAAGAGGTATCCTCAAACATTTGGATATTTGTATTGTTAAGGTCATGGCAAAACCTTGTTTCTCCAATTTTTATACTTTTTATTTATATTGAATCAGAATTTCATGATGAATGGACCAATAGAAACGCTCCAAAATGATTTGGAATAAAATATTTTATACTGACTTCCACTGAAAGTTACCCTTAGTGTGTAAAGCTACTGTAAAGTTACCTTGTTGAATGACCCTGAATGACCCTGAATGACTGCAACAATATCAAAAAAGGGTAGTTTGGCAGCACAGCTGACTGACAGTTTAATTGACAGTTACAACTCTGTTGTTGTAGAGTTCAGAAACCAGGTGAATGAAGAAGACAAAAAAAAAAAAACCTGCCATGTTGTGCTTTCTAATGAATTCTCTAAGAACAATACTTTCAGTCTCTGCAATTCAATATGCACACTCCCCCAAGGCTGACCGGCCACAGAGAGCAATGAGGGATTCTGAAAGTAATCTGATATGTGAAAGTTTAATAACGTAACCAAGGATGCAGCGGTAAGGGAACTGTGGGTCACTCATGACCTCTCTCATGCACATTTCTCAAAGCTGATACACAAACCATTACAAAGTGTGCCTGGCTCAACATTATAGATCAATAACATTTAATATATAAGGTTACAAACAGAGTCCAACCATCAGTCTGAGCTCCATCAGTCAGCTGACGTTTGTAAAACAGACAAAAGATTATAAGATGCAGAAGAATGATATTTAAATCAAGATTTAGAAATAATGGGAATCATGAAGCACACATTTTTTTGCTAGCAGGGCTCTCTGAAGCGCTAAAAGAAAATCGACATGACTGGTAAGCTGCTATAAGAAGGCATTCTCCAACGATCTGCATAGATTTACTGCAGGCAGTTAGTCTATTTTTTATTTACAGGCTAATTCAGAATAAAGGTTTTGTTAGGTTTTGGTCAGAACACGGGAAAGTATGACCACGCATCTGCCTTGCGATTTCTATAGGTCAGGCCAGTCTTTCCTTTTAGACTGAAGACAAAACATTTGCTTTTTCAACTGAAATATTTCAGAATCTAAATCTAAAATGTTTAGTTTGATTATGTATTCGTTTACATCAAACACTTATTAAGATTTAATAAAAGTTACCAAACAAACCTGTAGAAGACGGGAAATTATTATTTCTTAGTGGCGATGTAGGAAATTTCTGTCGTTTCTATCTAAAAATAATTCAAATCTGGACTAATTTTGTTAATGGTTTTATTTAAGGAAAAATAAAAGATGTGATGTGGCTGATCCTACTTTTTACAATTTCTATGATTTTTTTTAAAGATTTCTTGAAATAAAAACATGAAATAAGCTATAAGAATTTATTTAAGCATAAATACATGCTGCAGTCAGTCTCAATTGTACACAAATAGCCAAATCTTTGTATCAGTAGCCAAATCAGATGTAATTAAAAAATGCAACAAAATGAATGAAATGCAGATTTTTTCATTTCTGAACTGAAATATGGGGAAATCGTACTATAGTACACTTGGCTGTTCGCCTGAAGTACGTACCGGGTCTGCCGACACCCTGCGGTTGCTTCTGCAACTCATCTGCCCAGGCAGGTAGGTGCGAGGTGGCACCTGAGGGGGAAGGGTCTTACTTCGCGCCACCGGCTTCCCCGATTGGTCGCCGTTAACTCTCCGTCCCCTGGGCGACGGCCAGTCCCCGTTAAGCCTCATCAGAGAATCGTTCAGGTTGTCATAGTTCATGCTATCTCCAGAGGGAAGCTTGGGCTGGTCCACCTCTGGGGTGAAGAGGTTCACATCTCTGGGAGCTGATCCCCTGCGGGCCATGAAGGAATCGGGCTGGGGGATGGGATTGCGAGGGGGCACTGCCGGTGGAGGTTCATCGGGAGGTGGCAGGCCCTTTGACAGCATCCTGGATGTCCCCTCGTAGTCCTCTTTCCCCTGGTTTTCCAAGATGTAGAGGGGCTCCTTGCTGTAGAAAGGCCTCGATGGGTTAGATACTCCAGGCTGGATGAGGTTGAGCATTGGGTCGGACCCCGACAGACCCGGGCGCAAATTGCTCCCAGGTGGGCTTGGCACAGGTCTGGGCAGGGGCCGCTCGGTTCTGGTCGGGGTGGACTTGCTGCTCTCAGAGGTTCTGCTCCCACCTGGTCCCTTGTCCTGTTTGAGGCGAGACAGGGCGTCATACTCCATCTGCAGAGCTTCAGCCAGGACCAGCTCTCTGGGGCTCAAACCCAGGGACTCCAGGCAGCCCCAGCGCTGCTCGCTGTCACTTTGCGTCTGTGCCGCAGACATGGTTCCGGTACCAGGCCAGGCAATCAAAAACAACCAGGTATTGTTGGAGAAGAGTTCTTTAGGTGATCCACAGCAGAACCATCGGGCTCTGTGGAGAGATGGGAAAGAAGACATGAGCACAACAAACAAGGCAGGTCTAGTTTTGTCTGACCACCACTGGCAGCATAGAGTGGTCAATGGCATCCCAACAACAGGGAGTTTGGGCCCAAAATATCTGCTGTTTATTGTGAATAAGGTTCTGTGGCATGAAATGAGCGCTATTCTGTTTCCTGTAGCGTTTCCTGTGACCCTGCCTGGTTAAGGACTCCAGCCTTGCTCTCAGAGCCTTGAGCTGTAGACCTACACGTCATCAACATGGCTTGTGACCAAAGCTGCAGTACCCATGCTGGGCAAAGCCGGCTGCCAGCCAGCGCGGTAGAGATGCTAACGTTGTGGTAAAGATGCTGGGTATGGCTAGCAGCCAGCATGGTAGAGATGCTAAAGCTGTAACAGCTAGGTGATTTAGCAAGGATAGGCCAACACCCTGCTCCCAGGTTATCAGATTCAGACCCCTGACTCTGTCCTACAAAGCAAAGACTGGACCAGCCAGCCCCTCCGTACTTGATGGTGATGGTCAAAAGTCAATCTGCAGCAAGAGCCCTTCCAGCTTCAAGTACGGCTCGGCTCGACCCGCCATCCTTAAGATCCACGGAAGACGAGCGTCCAGACTTTTTACTGTCCTGCACCGAAGTGGAGGAACGAACTTCCCCTGGGTGTCCAATGCTCGCTGTCCTCAAACCCAGACTGAAGGCCCTCCTCTTCTGAGAGTACTCAGGCGAAGAGAAGAGTACTATGGTCTCCATATTGACTTGTGTTTAGTAGAGTCTAAGATTAGAGGAGCTTTGAGTTTTAGTCTATTTAAACTAGCTGAGGTTTTTCTTCAGTAAACAGTGAAGCTCTTCTGCTAAATGCTGTAAATGTAAATCTTAAGCTTAAAGTGAGGATTGCTCAATAAGAAGGTCCCTTTATCTATTCTCCTATTGGACGGGCTTGCTTTTTGGCTCGCTGTCTAGCACACAGAGAAATCCTGTGTTGGTAAATACCTCCCTGGTCTTCAAATCTGTGTGTTGGCCGTCCTGAGGCTAGCCACTCAGAATGGAACTTCTCACCAATAAACACATTGGTGGCACCACATAAAAGGTCACTGTGCACATTACACCCCTTTCCATGTGGGTAACTTGTTACACTCAAAGCCAATTAAATGATACCCGGGCCCCCTGAAATTTATGTCCAATCTGGATCAAAGACGACAGCAGCGGTGTTTTCAATTACAGTCGCCACGTTTATCTAAAGAGCAGCACAGATGGGTTTTGTTTTAGAAAGATGGTAATCTGGCTCCGATTGTCTTTGCTTGCTCAGCAGAAGCGGTCTCCTGCCTTTCTCATGCTGAAAACAGCCATCAGCACTACAGGCCCCGTCTGCAGCAAAGCAGTGGCTCTTCACTCAAGCAGCACAAATCTGGAGGGTCAGTGGGTTCTCCAGAACCGAAGGCCTAAAAGTACTGAGTAATCCTCTCTCGGCCTACAGAACGAGCTCCGAGATTTGATACAGGTGGAGGCTCAGAGTTCGGCCTGCGTGAAGGGATCTGGAGCACAGGATTCAAACTAGGGCTGTCTGAACAAATTTCACTATTCAAATAACTGGCCTGGAAGAACTTTCATGGGCTTCATTTTAGAATACATGTGACCGCCCTAATTCAGTGCACTGCTTCACTAAGCTGAGAGCCCACGCGGTCCAGTTAGCATGCTCTGATTAACGGCCTGGAGAACTGCAGAGGGAAACGGCTGGAGGACTTGGAGAGCTGAAGATGGTGCGAGATTTAGCCGTTTCCATACATAATCAAGCGATCCCTCCATTTTCGCTGAATAGCTGGAGTGATGCTATAAAAATCATGAGATCAGTAAGTCCTGAATAACCCTCTGTGGTTTTACTGCTTTGACCCGTGTCCAGTCATCTGTCCATTTTCTGCTCGTGTCACCAAAACCATGTGGGCAGACACTTAACCATCACAGACCAGCTTCGTTTCACCAGCAGGAACTGCACTCGCCTTCTCTGCTTTTAAAAGCAGCACTGATCAACAGGTAGAAACTGAGAGGAGAAGGCTAGTTATCGTAACACACATCTGTTCAGGAAGTAAACCACTACACACACACACACACACACACACCTCCCACATGAAACGATCTCACTGCAGTGTTTTAAAGTCACTGGAGGCCGACTAATCAGGGAGGTCTGTAAACTGGATTAGAAGATATTGTATTTATTTATAAACTGTTTGCTCTGCTTCAGGATTAATACAAAGCTGCTCAGGTTCTGGCAAATACTATCCCATACTGCAGTGCAGGGATACATATTGAGAATGTGCTGCACCAAATGAAACTGTTTGTAATGAAATGTGCTCAGAAAAGTGAGCAGTATATCACAAATAGGATTGCAAATGTCTATCAAAAAAGTATTACAGTATCACAGTATATAGTATTTAAAAAGCACTTATTAAGAATAATAATTTATTATTATTATTATTATTTCTGCAAAGAAATTAATAAGGGACTTTTGGGATAAACAAAAATGTATTAATGTAATGTATTAATGAAAGTAGGTAAGTAGGTAAAATGTCCCATAAATGTATAATGTGTTGCATGTGAGGGGAAGCTCTTTCCAACTATTTTGTTTCAAGTTAATGATTATTTATTTATTATGGATTAATTTGCTGATTATTTCTCAATTAATCGACTGAGTGACCCCATACATTTTCATAATAACAACACTTATCACAATACAATAAAATATCATCACACAGCCCATCCTTCTTAGCAGCACATCTAACCTGCACTGTTCAGCTTTATTATTTACAGAAGCGGGTCAGTACAGGCGACACGTAGCAATAACATGCTCAGATCGAATCACGGGAACATCCCTAATCTGGCCAAATAAGTGTTATCTACATTGATCTCAAAGCTGAGACACGCCTTGGATGATTGACAACCTTCGGCCTGGGTTGTCTATATGTGACAACTGAACTGAACTCTTCCTTTAAAACCTAGGTCAGTCGGTCAGTGCAAAAGGACAACTTCTCCGGAGAGCATTCTCCATTTACATTTACTTCATTTAGCAGATGCTCTTCTCCAAAACGACTTATAAAAGAGCTTCACTGTTTACTGAAGAAGAACCTCAGCTAGTCTAAATAAACTAAAATTCAGATCCTCTAATCTTAGACGCAAGTCAGTAAGGAGACCATAATACTCTACTCTTCACCCAAGTACTCTCAGAAGAGGAGGGTCTTCAGTCTGGGTTTGAGGACAGAGAGCGTTGGACTCTGCTGTTCGGACACCCAGGGGAAGTTCGTTCCACCACTTCGGTGCAGGACAGTAAAAAGTCTGGACGTTCGTTTTCCCTGGATCTTAAAGGATGTTGGGTCGAGCCGAGCCGTACTTGAAGCTGGAAGGGCTCTTGGTGCAGATTGACTTTTGACCATCGCCATCAAGTACGGAGGGGCTGGCTGGTCCAGTCTGGGCTTTGTAGACCAGAGTCAGGAATTAATCTGAATCTGATCTCCACATCACTGTCCTTCCTCTCCAAAGTCTCAAGAGTACAAGGAGAGGTCCAGCTGAGTGGCATGCAGTTGAACGCTCCTCAAAAAAGGCAGACTGGGCTGAGCCTGGGCAAAGTGCAGCGGAGAAAGACCGGGGGAAATAAACGGCTCTAGTGCTTTGACGTCTTCGCGCTTCTGCAGCTGATGAGAGCGGCATTTAACCTTGTGACCTCCAGCTTCCATCGCAATGTGACAACAGCAGTGGGAGCGAGGCCTTCTCTCCGCCCATGACGCTGTGCAGGAAATTCTCACACACCTCGCCAAAAGAGCAGCAGCGTCAGACCCCTTGGTCCCCAGGCCACCCCCGCCCCCAGAAGAGGGGACAGATTGCAGGAGGGGGGGTAAAAAAACAATAACACACGTTCCCCAAGAGTTCTCCTGCTCCATACTCTGACCTTCTTTTAATGCACATTCCCAAAATTTATGAGCACATGTGCTTCTGGGGTTCACCCCTCTCCTACAGAGGACCTTTATCAGCGTGAAGAAAGAATGAAAGGGCTACTAAACCCAAGAACAGAGGGGATACACACTGACTCCACTGAGATTAGCCAATCTCGCGTTTGGCTTTTTGTCAACCACTCTATTTAGCACCTGTTTGCTCCCATTTGTACACAGCTGAACATATGCATGCATACAAAGACGCACAGACTGGAGGCCCACGCAGCATATGAACGTCAGTCCGGAAGCCGTTAGCCAGGACCAGCGTTAGCCAGGACCAGCGTAATCTCCAGAAGGCCGAGCTCCGAGATATGGGAGATATGCCGGTCGGATCACGTTACGGGGATTATCACGCTCAGGACAGCTTCAGAAACCCAGACGTGTTTGTAAACAGACCGACCAGACGTCAACAGATGGATCGCAAAGTGCTGCGTGCACTACATGCGTCCGCCTCCAGACGACATCTTTGTGACCGGCCTCCGTTTTCCCAGGCAAGCACCGTCTCTCTCCTCGTCATCGCCGACCATCCAGGCTGGGCCTTTTGGCCGGAGGGGAGCAGTGGGCGCGAGGGCGGGGCTGCATTGTTCTGTCGGGACCCCCGGGCTGGCCCTGCCTCAGGCCCCCGGAATCAATCCCCCGCTGGGATATAATCCCATTCAATTAGGGGTGGCTCCCAGATTGGCTGAACAAAGGACGAGGGGCTGGTGGGGTGGGGGGTGTGCCAGCGTCACGTGAGCTGGGCCAGCCCAGACACGTTCACACGCCTCTGAGAAGCAGAGACAAAGAGGCCGCTGTCATCCCTACCCCCATCCACCCACACGCGCGCGCACACACACACACACACACACACACACACACACACACACACACACACACACACACACACACACACACACCCCATGACACCCTCCCACCCACCGGCAAATAAAACGCACGCTCTCACACTCCGCTCTCGCCGCCGCGCCCTGAGCCGTGACAGACACACACTTTTGCCAGCTGATCGTGGCGTGGCCTACAGGGAGGTTGTGTCTCACGTGGAACTCGGAGGTGCGTCATCACTGGCCTGCAAAGATGAGTGGACAAAGTCAGCAACATCAGTCGTCAGATGATCATGATGATGATGATGTTTAGTTGGAGGTCTACTCCATCATACACCACTCAGAGCTTCCAGAGCCACCCCACACTGCCTACATTCCTGAAAACACATACACACACACATGCGTGCCACCCTTCGCTTCATATGGACATGCAGATGGTCCTATAACCTAGCCTGCATTCCAGCTCAGTGTTGACATTCAAGCTGTTATGGAAGCAGGTGGGGAAACGTCTGAAGTGAGGCAGAATCAACAGCCAAACCTCACCATATGCTTACATGCACACACACTCAGGGCTGGGGAGGTAAAAGGGTGCACATAGAGATAAGCACACCAGCTGAAGTGACCACAACGTTCAACAAAAAAAGGAAGCTGGCAGAAGCACAAAGAATAAAACTGCTAAATGCAATAACCAACGAAACCACAGGACATGATTCACCAGTTTACACTGGCAGGGTTCCAACAGGCGCCCATTTGACTTTGCTACCAAACTCTACGATTGCAGGAACCAGCAGAGGCATCGTAAACCGCTTCGTCGTAACTGAATTGGCCTGAATTCCCTGCCGTAAAACACGTCGCGGTTTACAGTCTACAGAAGAGATAACCCTCTCTGAGCCAGGAGTGCAGGCCTGAATATTCTCCTCCATGTCAATTAGGTCCCGTCCAGGTAGATGAACCTTTCCCTTTAGAAAGGCTTGCAGGACAGATGACAGGGGGTGGGAAACTGAGGGCCAGAATGCAGCACAGTTTGCTGATTTTCCAGCTCCAGTCCACAAACTAATGACACATTTGATTTACCTCGGGAGCTGGGAATGACGTCACACTGGAGTTGACCTCGTTCCAGTTCAAAACAGCTAAAGACTTCAGTGTTTGGTGTTTTATGGTAAATCTAACCAGGATATGTCCCAAACAGCACTGTTAGCGATACCAGCACTGTTACCAGTTGACAACAAGGAAATATACAGTATTTTGCACATCTAAACACCATGGAAACACATCCACAGATAGACGCTGGATACTACGGAGTGTGTACGACTGATTTAATGAGACATAAATAGACAGAAATGCTAATAACCTGTAAACTACTATATACTACTACTACTACTACTGCTGCTGCTGCTGCTTTTACTACTGTTATTGTACAGTGCCGCCATCTTGGATTTGAACTTTGGCCTGGTCTGACTCTGAGTAGAAAAGCTGTGGTTGAAAATCAGACATCCCGGCTTAAAAGTAATGCAGCATAAACCCAGGAATTAACAGGCGAGGTGAATCAGGTGTGCTGGGGCAGGAAATGCACAGAACTCTGCAGGAAGCCAGGCCTCCTGGACCGGACGACTATACCAGGCAGGGGTGTTCAACTCCGGTCCTGCAGAGTTGGGCAAGCTCCCCGCTCAGACATTAACCCTTGCAATTAAAAAGGCAATTCCATATTTTCATATTTCCGCATAATTTGTTAAATCGTTAGGATGTAAACAGTCATGATTCAGGTGGTTCGGTAAGAAATGCTGCTCTGTAGACAGGACTGTCCCACCACAACTACAGCCCTTTTATTCACCGTCCGAAAACAACCAGCGAACTGCACACGTCTCTGATGATCCGAACGGATCTCTGAGCCCTAATCTATACAGAAGAGCCCTTTTAGAGGAGTGTGGGTTTCTTCAGAACCATGACGCCACCCTGCATGTGTTTGTTTACATCTTACAACAACTGAATAAACTGAGAAATACGAAGATCCCAAACTACTAGGCTGGACTCAGCTGGACACCAGCCCCCTTGAACCCTTGTTTTGAGGAAGGACTATCCTTAGAAGAAGGCAGTTACCTGCTGGCATGCCAGTCCCTTACCTACACCTGATACCACCATTAGGCCCCAAGCCTGGATTTAGTACACGGTTCAACAGAAAGCCTCAGAGCCTCAGAGCCTCAGTCCTGGGTGTTTTCTCAGATTCGTCATTCTGTAACCTGTCCAACGGGTTTCACACAGCAAGGACGAGAGACAGAGAGAGAGAGAGAGAGAGAGAGAGAGAGAGAGAGAGAGAGAGAGAGATTAGGGAATGTGTGGTGTGACTCGGATGAGGGCCTACCACAAGATCAAGATGGCATCCCAGACAGGGGCTCACCTCTCCCTCTTTCACTTTCAGAGCAACACATGGGACTTCATGGGATCACACATGAGGACCTCGCCCCCTCGAACCCAGGCAGTGTGGTTCACAACAGGCTACCTGGAGCGACCAGGGGGGCATATCTGCTCTGGACAGGCTGTTATTTCAGCTCTTTCTGGGGTAAAACTTTGGACCTTGTTTACATGGCTGGTGGTCTCGGTGGTCTCAGCGACCCATAGAGCGGGACGACGGGCGGCATGGCGGGGGTCGTGAAACCCAAATGTGATCTATGTGGGTGATTCTGCCCATTTTCGGGGGCAGTTAGGATGGTAATGCCTGCAAACCTGGCAGGGCGCTGAACCTCACCTCCCCAAACTGCTCCATTGTGATCACGCCGCTCTCCAGCCCCCCACCTCACCCCACCTCACCCCACCCCACCCCCCAAATAATACTGTGCAGTAAAGCTACAGGACATCACATTCATTAAACGCCGCCGTTTTCTCCGCTGGAACGCAGCACTGGGCGCCGGTAGGCCGGTAAACAGCCCATTCCAGCAGCGTCTCCTCCCGCAGGCAGCGGAGCGACGCCACGCATCTCGCCTACCTCGACTACGGCCTCTCGGGCGGCTGGGTCATGCTCTCTCCCCTCCTCTCCTCCTCTTCTGATCTGGTCCGCGGTTCGGTGGTGATGCAGCCCAGGTTATCAACTCCAGCGGCGCCCCGCAGAGAGAGGCACCGGGTCCCCGTAGACTCGCCAGTGAGCGGGTTGGTCTCCCGTGGAGCTCAGATCACCACCGTCCTCCCGTTTCCCGAGACCGGGTCGCTTAGCCGCCGACTCGCTCAGGCGCTCGGCTGCTCCGGACACAGCCGACCGTCGCGCTTTCGCTGCTGGAGAAAACACGAGTGGAGCAAAAGGGGCAGAGCTGAGAGGAGGAGGAGGGACAGCGAGGACCCCTAGAGGACAGAGCCAGTAATAACACCCTCCTCATGTTGTGGGTGAGAAATACAAGGCTTTACATTGTGATGCTGGTATAATAATAATAATAATAATAATAATAATAATAATAATTAGAAAAGATTTCCTGCTGATTTAAACATTCCTCTGCATCCGTACATTGATCTAGTCTCGCAGTGTTATTTATTTCAGTGATTATAATTACAACTGTAATGTAATGTAAAGTGATTATGTGAGAAAACAATAGTTAGTTATGATAATAATAACAAAGCGCCACCCTTAACTTTATTACACATTAATCTGCCGGTGCCAGGGGTAACTATTAATGGGAATCTAGCGCCCTCTGGTGGCGCTGCTAATAGTGTTTTCCACATTAGAGTCAGCTGCAATGTTCATTTTAAAGCCAGGCTGTATGTAGAAACTTTTATGTTATTGTATTAGAATATTTTACAAAACAAGTTCTGTATTAACAGGAAATAAAAAAAAATAAAATAAATAAAAAAAATATATATATATCCTCATCTTTTTTTATTTGAGATATACATACATGGAATAATAATAATAATAAAAAAAAAATTATGTTTCTGTAACAAAACCCCCAGGGTGACAAACATTTGGGACACCATTTATTATTAAAAACACGCATGAAAATAGCTGTTTTATAAAAAAAAAAAAACAATGACTGAGAATCTGTGATGTGGAATCTGTGACGTCACGTTTTGTGCTCTAATCACTAAGATAGAAAATGAAATGATTTGCTGAGGTTTTAACTTTCTGTGCTGTGTTTCTGTTGTGAGCTCGTTTCCACAGCATCCAAGGAGTAAATTTGGTGAATGGCCTGTTGTGTTTACAGAGCATCCTGACTCTCTTGGTGAAGTGACGGGAAAGGACGCCCTCTCGTGGACGACAGGCTGTAAGGGTCTAAACGGTGAAAAACACCATGTGCTGAACGTTCATTAAACTTAGTCCTGGTCCAAATCGCAGTGTGAGTATCGTTTTATCAGTAAAGGACCCATATCTTATTTCTGTCTTGTATTTTATAATCCCATTGAAGTCAGTTTATGATGTTTGTGTTAGTGTTAATGTTTATTAATGTTGACCACTGACATTCATTTAGCCTATTTATTTATTTATTTGTAATATTTTTTATTGATTTAATGAATTATTATTTATTTATTTGTGTTTATTTATTTGTTTATTTAATTGACCTCTTTTTTGTCTTCCTGCATTTGAATATGCCTTAAAGACTAATTAACTGCATGTAAATAAGCTCTGTTCTCATTGGCCGGCCTGTTCTCTGCCTCATACAGAAAGCAGTCACAAAAACACAAAAATTATCATATTAAACAGAATTTTCAGTGTTGAGGCACTAATATTTAGTCTAGGATTAGGCTTCATCAGAATGTGATACCTTTATTTTGTAGCCTAATAAATACTACATAATGACTAATTATCAGCATGTAATAAATAACAACAACAAAAGAATATAAAATGTATTAAAAAAATTATAATAGTTGCAATAATCCTAACAACACTTAATTAATAAGATAATGCTGCTTAATAAAGCCAATGTGAAATCAGCCTCTCAAAACTCACCATGCCTATAAAACTAATATGTAAACAAGGTCTGTTCTGATTGGTGCTATTGTGCCCCATTCAGGCCTGAACACTTCTTATAACTTCAGTGTGAATGGGCGGGGCTAAAAACGAAGCTGGCCCCAAGACTGCAGCTGTCCCTCTACTACAGCACCTTCCGCACTTACTCACTGCAACCACTAGAGGTCAGAGAGCTCTCTGGGCGGCGCTGTGTGTCTGCATGTGCGAGCAGTTTGCAGCTCCTGTCTGCAGTGAGGTTTGACCTGGCTGGATGACCTTGGTTAACGGCAAACTGCAGAGCCACGCTGGCCAGCGAGTCCGAGCTACAGTTTGGTGCACAGTGATGTTCCGGTGCCTTGAGTTTGCGATGGTAATGTGAGAGCCTGGCCGCGGCCCTTTGTCTGTCTGCTTTAGTATGCAGCACTGACTTGTGCGGCGGCTCTGAATGGAATACAGGATTAGGTTTCTCTGTCCCTTACAGACTTTTCCGTCAGTGAACCCGTCACTAACAGTTCAGGCACACTTTCCAATACCCTGTTAGGAAAGACGGTTAATGCTGGTTTATGCTGGTCTGGGGCTGGATGACCTGCATACCGCTGTTCAAAACACATGAAAAAAAAAGTCTTTTTAATTTTCCTGTAAAATTGATTTAAGAGGTTTTTCCCCCATGAGGACGACATTATGTTTTTTCTGCCGGCTAACCTGGTCTATGTTTTTGTCAGAAGGGTGGCAATGGCTCCTTGACCATACCATCAGGAACACTTTTTACTGTCACTGATTCATTCATATTTCTTAATAACTTAAATACAATAAAATCCACATAAGAAGAGAGGATCACAGACTTGTTAAATCTGACCAAAATTTGACCTAAAATTTCCCAAATGCTGTCCTGAGATAATGCTGCTTAATAAAGCCAATGTGAAATCAGCCTCTCAAAACTCACCATGCCTTTAAAACTGATATGTAAACGAGGTCTGTTCTGATTGGTGGTGTTGTGCCCCATTCAGGCCTGAACACTTCTTATAACTTCAGTGTGAATGGGCGGGGCTAAACTGCTCTAAACTGTAAACACTGAAACGAAGCTGGCCCCAAGACTGCAGCAGTCCCTCTACTACAGCACCTTCAGATAAGATCCAGATAAGAAGAGAGGATCACAGACATGTCCAAAACTGACCAAATCTCCTACACACTGTCCTCACTTACTTAGGAACGTCAGTCGGACGCTTGTTGAAGGTGGCCACTGTGGCCCCAACAGTCACCACAGAGAGTGACATCAGCCAGGAGACAACCAAATTTACTGCTTTTCTAAATTTCTAGCGCAACCAGATGACATTATTACTATTATAACATTTTTTAAAATTATTTTTAATTAGAAACAAACATTTCTGTTTGGTTTACACCGAATCATATTTTAATAAGTCAAGTCAAGTGGGTTTTATTGTCATTTCAGCTACATACAGAGTACACAGTGAAACGAAACAACGTTCCTCCAGGACCATGGTGCAACATAGACAGTGCATACAGACACAAGTGCAACACAAACAAGTACAGACAGAAATAATATTGGACAAATACTATAAAGTATTAATGGGATATTAATAAGCCCTCAAACTACTGACCCTTTGTGTCCCCTACCTTTATTTTCTAGATTAATAAATAAATAAATAAATAAATAAATATAAGCCGCACATGTCAGTGGTCAATTTAAACTCATGAATCATGGGTAGGATAACTGAATCATATCCTTAAGCCATTAGCCCGTATTAGAGCACAGACCTGGTTGAGCCATGGCCACGGTATGTTTTTTTTCTTAAATAAATGTCATTTTCAAATGTGGTTCCGTTCATCATATGGGAGAGGCCCATAAGATCCTATTACTAACCTCATATTTTCCATCCCTGATTCAGTATTTCTGAACGCAGAAAAACATGTTTTGACTAAGAGATGGATTTACTGTATTTAGCAGCTCGAGCGTGGCTTTGTGTTGGTCTGTATCACAGGCCTGGACCTCCGCCTGCCACAAGGGGGAAATTAGCTCCGTCATTCTACCATGAAAAACCATCAGTTCTCCAAAATCCCACATTAAAACAAACGTGCCTGACAAGTGCCAGCAGAGGGCGAGGAGCTTAACGGCAGCTGAGCGTAATTAAACAGCTTTAGCACTTTCCCCATTCATCTACATCAGTGCACTGCAGTCCAGTCCGGTCAGTGTTACCATACTGAGGGATTTCCCCTCCAGTCGCATGGCTTTAAATCCGGGAGGGGAAGTCCGGCGCTCTGAAGAATAGCAGATTAATGAGACGTCAGTGGACAGTGGTAAGGAAAGCATCTGCATCTGCGCCGTGCGCCATTAATTCCTTGGAAAATAGTTCTGGAAAGGAGGGGTGAGAGGATCATTTCGCTTCTCATCCCCATCTTTCTGGCTCTTCTATTAGAAATCTGCTGTGAGTTTTTTTGAATATGGAAAATGTTTGAAAATTTCAGGATGAAAGTATCAATTTCCATTAATTTTCAAGACAAAATAGGGATCATCTACACTGGCAGGGCTTCACAGCTGATTGTGATTCCTCAGGTGTGTTTACCGCTTCATTGGTGCAGGTGTAAGAGCTTCCAACATCTTCTGATCGCTTTTGAGGACTTGGGCTGTTTGTCTACAAGGCTGAGAAACCAATAAAAGACATCAGCCAAACCAACAGAGTTTATTAATAAGACAGAGAGAACTGGTGAGTGTAGTAACTGTGTAAGGACTGGTAGGCCAAAGAAGGCCTCCATGGGTGACCCCAGGCAGACCCCTGTCAGAAACCAGGTGAGGATGGGTTAATGAGTACTGGCCACAGAATTACAGAGGCTTCATTGCAAGATTTTTATTTCCGTGCGGACAAATCATTGCATGGGACGTGATATATTAATATTACACACAGGCAGGTGCATGCCATCAGTGTTGGAATAACACCCTGTATCTCCAAAGTGGTAACTTTACAAGAGAAGGGGGAAAGCATTCAGTCACACACAGAATTATTGTATATATCTCCAAACTGGAAAACCTTCTCAACTATCAATAGAAGTCAATGTTAAAAGATTTAATTCCACGTCATTTTGGAGCATTTTTATTGGTCCGTTTATCTTTCCAGGCCGGCACTGCACTGTCATCTGCATAACATTTATGCGCGTACCTACTGCACATTTCACTTTAACTGCTTTGTTATATTATTATATTATTATTCTTCTTTCTGTTTATGTATCTGTATATATAAATACTGATATATAGGCTAAATGCTTTCCTCTTGTCTTCTCTTCATTGTACATGTACTTCTGTGCTGCTGTAATTACCTGACTTTGTAATAAATGTTATCTAACTGTCATGAACCAATATATGGAGATACAAGTGTGCTACACTATTATCATACCCTTTTGGTCATCAGTAAAATTAGCGGTTGGGTGGGATGAAGCCTCCCAGCGGCATGTGGTCAGAGTGCTATTGGTCAACCGAGGCACCACTTTGGAGCAGCTTACCTCTATAATGAACAACACCTTCCAACACCCTAATACAGGCCCTGCCACAATGTCTCGAGCCATATATATATGTGTGTGTGTGTGTGTGTGTGTGTGTGTGTGTGTGTGTGTATGATATTGTATAAGAACTGTGTGTGTGTCTATGGAAATGAGTGCATGTCATGCTCTGATAACCCCCCTCCACACACACACACACACTATCCAAAGTAAATCCGCTTTGTTGAATAAAGCCCTGAAGAAATCCACCCATTTTCCAGCTCCACACTGACACGCCTCTGCACCATCTCTTTTCCAGAGATGTAGTATAGATGATATACTGTGTGTAATCATGTCTGATGCTGAACCGTGCCAGTGTGTTATTGTCTTATAGAAAATGATGCAGAGCCTTTAGGCTGTCAAAGGCTGCTGTGTATGGAACAGTGGAGCATTGATGAAGGCTCAGTGTGCTCCGGCCTATCATGTTACAGATACTGCTGGGGTCCAGTCTGTGTGTGTGTGTGTGTTTGTGTGTGTACTGTAGGGTGTGTGTACTGCAGTATATCTTATAAGATTTTTTAGAATAATGTAATTCAAACAGAGTCGACTCTTAAAGATCAGCGCTAAATCCCCCTGATCTCATGATTTAATCCCTGAGTGGCTGCAGTGATCCACACGGTTTCAGCAGCCTGCTGTGCTACTGATGAATATGCAGCAGTTAGTTTACATAAGGATTAATTATTAGTAGTTTTTTTCATATATTAACACTTACGTTTAAATACGAAGCTCTGCTTAATCTGGACTTAACTAATGGAGCAGTATTAGACATGATAAACAGCAGCATATTGTGCACGCTATACATTATTGTTTAATATTATGCATAATGTAAGCACTTGTTAAATGCCCATGTGACCGTAATCATAACCTAATAATATCATATTAGATCTAAATCTTCAACACTAGAACACAAAGGGTTAAAAATAGATTGATTTTGTTTCTGTTGGGGATTATCATTAAATGTACCTCTAGTGGAAGTATGTGCTGTATATTAGGAGTGTAATGGCAGGGGAGCTGCCGGGGATTTTGGGCCCCACAACTCTAACAGTCCTGCTAAAATGCTCGATTAATACTTGTTTGGGACCCCTGTCAGTTAGAGGCCCTTAGAATCCTGTATAGAATAAAATTGGAGATACAAGAGAGACAATAAAAAATATTTATTTATTTATTTTTATTGTGTCACATAAAAAAACACTAGTATACACTTATTATTATTTATTTATTATATTGGACCAATAGAAATGCTCCATAATGATTTAATGAAATAAATGTTGTATCAGTGTGGAGATACAAGGTTAATGCCTCTATATATACACCAATAAGCCATAAAATTAGCACCACTGACAGGTGAAGTGAATGACACTGATTTTCTTCATCTACAGGGGCTCCTGTCTGTTGAGGGGTGGAGCTACATATTAGTCAGGTCTTGAAGGTGATGAAGATGATGAAGGTGATGAAGCAGGAAAAATGGGCAAGCGTAAGAATCTGAGACACTTTGACAAGAACCAAATTGTGATGTTCTAGATATAGACTGGGTCAGAACATCTCCAGAACATCAGGGATGGTCCCGTTATGCAGTGCTCAGCACCTACCGAAAGTGCTCCAAGGAAGGACAGACAACAGATGGCCATGGGTGCCCAAGGCTCTCACTGAT